>NC_067404.1:29405703-29425642 GCF_016432865.1 Antechinus flavipes | reverse complement strand
AGGGATAACGCCTTTGGGCTAGCTTTTCAAAGTCACCAGGCAACGCAGGACAACAGGCCGCAGATGCCGAGACCACGCAGGACACCAGGCCGTGGCTCCTGGACACGAAGCCACAGGACAGTAGGCAGGGGGCGGCCTGGAACGCCAACACGGGCCTCTCCAAAGTGATCCACAACCCCAAGCTGGTTAATATCTAGAAAGATGTTGTAAAAGGAACGGCCCATAGTATGTGGTATAATTGGAAACTGTTCCTATTAATACATGTCCCTTGAGGAGGACAATGACTAGCACATAGTAGGAGCCAGAAATCCCAGTTATAATCAATCAATGCAAAGTGCTTTACCCAGTGACAGGCCTACAGTAGGTGGATACATCGGAACATGTTTGATGACTTTCTGTGAATTCCATTCTATGCGGACTGGTCCATAATAGGGACCATCAATGCTGCTTATTCCTATTAATCAATATACAGCCCATATTCTTGCGACTTTCACACAGTGGCAGTATGCCAATGTCAGCTCTTATTTACCTACAGACATTGCTTAGAAGTATGACAGGCACATATTGGAACATATTGGAAATGTCTGAAAGAGGGAATGGCTCACAGCAGTTGGTATAAAAGCCAAGAATTTAGTTAAAGGCCATTAAGCGAGCAGTACAATTATCTGGGGCAAGACCTGATAAGATATACACCTTTTATACCAATACACAAATTAATGTGTGTTGTGAGACCATCCCAGAGTGGCAAATTTTATTAGCCATGGCTCCAAATTTTACACATGGGTCTCCATTAAAGATAACCAGATTTTTACATAATTGGTGATGGATTCTTGAAGAAAAAGTTTCTAAAGTTCCTCTTAAAGGACCAACTATCTTTACAGATGTGTCCAAACACAATATTTGCGCTGTATACTCTCATGACTTAACGATAAAGAGAGTAGTCAGAACTCCTTTTCAGTCCACTCAGCAGAACGAATTATATGCGATCATGTTAGCTCTCACTTATTACCCAGGCAATATAAATATAATATCTGATTCAGCCTATTCAGTAGGTGTGGTACAAAGAATTGCCACAGCCCAAATAAAATTTGCAGCTTCTAATATATATCAGCTCTTTAAGGAACTTCAGGAGCAAGTGAGAAAACATCCAGGAAAGATTTATATCTTGCATGTCCACTCACATAGTGGACTCCCAGGCCCTATTTTTGATGGGAATTCAAAGGCAGATAGCCTTTTAACTATGTTGGCCAGTACGCCTTTATTTCAGGAGGCCCAGGAATCCCATTCTAAATACCATCAGGCTGCTCGAGCTTTGCGTTTACAATTTGGGATTTCAAAAGAGGAAGCTAGGAGCATAGGAAAAAGCTGTACAGCTTGCCTTCCCTTCCACGCTCCTACACTGCCTCCAGGGAAGAACCCTCGTGGTTTGAGACCCAATGAAATCTGGCAAATGGATGTGACCCATTATAAATCTTTCGGTCGTCTGTCTTTTATCCATGTTGTGGTAGGCACCTTTTCAGGATTCACTTTTGCCATATCAGCAGCAAAAGAGACAGCCCGAGTGGTCACTGAATTCCTTACGCAAGCATTTGCCATTATGGGAGTGCCACAAGCAATAAAAACAGACAATGGTCCTGCATACACCTCCAAACATTTTGCACACTTTTGTGCACAGTATAAGATTTTACACACCACTGGCATACCCTTTAATCCTCAAGGACAGGCAATAGTAGAGAGGAGAAACAGAGACATTAAGACGCTGCTCCAAAAACAAAAGAAAGGGGGAGCCACAGGTAACCCTAGAGAGCTTCTAAATCTAGCTCTTTATACTATTAACTTCTTGATTTTTGACAAAGATGCACTGGCTCCGGCAGACAGGTTTTATAACCCACCGGAAGGGCAGTGTCCAGTGTGAGCAGCTCCACTATCTTTAGATAATCGCCAGGTGATGTGGAGAGACCCAGAAAGTGGTGAATGGAAGGGACCAGATAGGCTAACTGCTTGGGGGAGAGGGTTTGCTTGTATCTCTACAGGTGGAGAAGGAATCAGATGGGTGCCAACGAGCCGTATTCACCTTGTCCATCGCAGAGAGACGGAGCAGACCCTTGAAACGAAGGAGAAGACCCAAGAAACATCGGGTGGTTCTGTTGCTGATTGTGCTCACCATTGAAAGAGTGTGGCAGTTATGGCATTTGACTCATGGACATAGAAAATCATTGGACTTCAAAATCCTCAGAAATCATTGGATTCTCTGAGACATTAGATTGTTGTAGGACTTTAAATCCCTCAGGAATCATTGGATTCTTTGAGACATAAGACTTGAAAGTGCTCAGGAATCATTGCATTCTCTGAGAAATGATATGACTGTTACAGGACTTCAAAATCTGCTGGAATCATTGGATTCCCTAAGACATAAAAAGACTTTTGCTGGACTTCAAAAACTTGGGGGGATCATTGGATTCCCTGCTATGTGAAGCAATGGACAATAGATTGGTTTTGGACTATCTCTTGGCTGCTGAAGAAGATGTATGTGTGACTGCTGTTTACATACTCTCCTTCTAGGACTTCTGGCAATCTTTTACAACACAGTGTTGATTTATATTGTTTGTTATACCGTTAATTGGGTGAATAATTCATGTTTGTTACACCACATCAAGCCTGCACTGACTGTGGGGAGAGTCATCAGTAATAGCCTCTGCGTTGTTGCTATGTGCTTGTGTAATACTTCCCATGCTGATGGGTTTGTGCATAAGACCCTTGAGCCCAGAAACCTGCTAACAACCCCCACTTCCCTTTGATGCTTTTCATCTTCCTTCCTGAGATGTCAGGGAGGGCGTGATTATCTCCTTTTTAGTGCTTTCACCTCCCTTCCTGAGAAGTCAGGAGAATCGTGATCACCTCCTTTTCGGTGCTTTCACCTCCTTTCCTGAGAAGTCAGGGAGGATGTGATCACCTCCCCTTGGGGGCTCTAACCTCCCTGAGGAGTCAGGGATGGCATGATCACCTGTGTTCTAAATCAAAAGAAAGCGGGAGATGTAATGGGCTGAGGCTTGAGTTGATGCACTGAGGTCCCAAGCACATGAGGCTAAATAGTAATTGGACCATACTCTATTAATATATAATCTTGGAGAAAGAATGGCCCCCCACCCACTTTTTGTGCAAGTCCTGATGTGTTGTATAGGAAATGACGATTTTGGTGGGTGGAGGCAGGGGCGTGGAAAAGGAAGGGGAAGGAGAGACTTTTGGGATTGCCATTGTCACGGTTGGCTCAGCTCACATCTTTCTCTGTTAGCTGATTTCCTGTCGCAGCTGCCCATATTGCTATCGCAATCTTTCTTGCCTATATTTGCTATCGCAATCTTTATTCACCTCTTCACTTGAATAAAGACTGAAGATTTTCCCCTTAACCTGAGTTCCTGACTCCGGCTGATTTTAAATACACGATCATTACAGATGCCCATCAATTGGAGAATGGCTGGGTAAATTGTGGTATATGAATGTTATCTAATATTATTGTTCTGTAAGAAATGACCAGCAGAATGAATACAGAGAGGACTGGCGAGACTTACAAGAACTGATGCTAAGTGAAATGAGCAGAACCAGGAGATCATTATGCACTTCGACAACGATATTGTATGAGGACATATTTTGATGGAAGTGGATTTCTTTGACAAAGAGACCTAACTGAGTTTCAATTGATAAATGACGGACAAAAGCAGCTACACCCAAAGAAAGAACACTGGGAAACGAATGCGAACTATCTGCATTTTTGTTTTTCTTCCCGGGATATTTATACCTTCTGAATCCAATTCTCCCTGTGCAACAAGAGAACTGTTTGGTTCTGCAAACATATATTTTATCTAGGATATACTGCAATATATCTAACATATATAAAACTGCTTGCCATCTAGGGGAGGGGGTGGAGGGAGGGAGGGAGGGGAAAAATCGGAACAGAAACGAGTGCAAGGGATAATGTTGTAAAAGAATTACCCTGGCATGGATTTTGTCAATATAAAGTAATTATTAAATAAAAAAAATAAAATTTAATATTCCATTATATTCATGTTGTTTATTTGACTACCAGTACTAGCTGTCAAGGGGAGTAAGCCCTCCCCCATTCCCGCTGTATTCCAGGATCTTCTCTTAAGAGGAACTAGGACTTGTAATCCATAGGTTTGACAAGGGTATAGACACGGTTTCTAAGTGTTTATGTGACAGCATACTTACAGAAGGTCTCAATAACCTTTCGTGAGGGAGTGATGATTATGTTTAACCTGCCGATATCCGTCATCGTCCAAGTTGTCCCGTAAAGCCTTTCCAACCTGTCCTTTCAGTAAAAGTTCCGGGCAAAGGCCTCCCTTTGCCACACAGTACCAGGTCATGGGCAGAAAATCCAAGAGTTTAGTGCAGGCTCACAGGCAGCTACACAGAACTTTGTATTTGGAAGAAATTGTTTTTCCCTTAAAATTTCAAAAAGGAATGAATTGATCTGAAAGTGACCACTTGGGACGAGAGGTATGAGAGACAGCAGGATCTGCTAGATACACCCCTAACCTTGGAGTCAGGAAGACTTGGATTCAAATCCTGCCTCAGACATTTCCCAGTTTCATAATCTCAGGCAAATCTCTTCATCTACTTTGGTCTCTGTCAAATAAAGGAGAGGACTAGATGGCCTCCAGGATTTCCTCTGGGCCCAAGTCGGTGACTAGGAGCCCCCTTTAGTCACATCGAAGACCTTCAGGGATGAGGGAAATGAGGCAGGAGGTGACTGGAAGGCAACAGGAACAGCTCTGTCAGCACGGAGAGCCTCCGTGGGACAGAGATGGAGAACACAGGCCATTGGTAAGAACACTGCACTGGAGAGACAGGAGCCACATTCAAATCCGTTTGACTCCTTCCTACAATGACCACAGCAGTTGCCTCCCTTTATAAATAAGGTAATATTTGATTAAATAATACAGCAATGTCTTCCATAAGCCCTGGACACTTAGACAAGTAGTCCTTTGCATGCTTGCTTTAATAAATATTTTTGATTAATAAATCCTCTTTAGGCCCACTTCTGACACGTAATTTCTAAGTTCCTTTCAAAGTGAAGAACTATCATTACAATGATTCAGCTGTTTTCCTTGTGTTCATTTCTTCTGAGATTTGCCCTTGCGGTTGGGCCATGGGCCCGTCGAGGACTGAAATCCCCTCGGGGCCGTCCCCACTTCTGGGTGATCTAATTCTGGGTGCGGTGACTTTCATGGGGTAAAGAATATAACAGGAAATCGGAGCGGGGCGGATTTAACGTGAATTCCCGCTGATGAGGAAAGAATCCGTCACTGCCCTTCCCTCCCCCAACTGCCCCTTCCTTTGGACTCCATTCTGCTCCCTCCACGCTGGCTCAGTGGCTGCTGAGTGGGTCCTCTGAGTGAAAACCCAGAAAATCTGGGATTTAAAATGAGCCAAAATGCAATACCGGGCTGTGGACACCAAATGGCAGATTGAATGTGTAATATAGGAGTAATTCTCTGACTCTGCTCCCTAGCTCGCTCTCTCTCTCTCTCTCTCTCTCTCTCTCTCTCTCTCTTTCTGTCTGCCTCTCTCCATTTTTCTCTCTCTTTCTCTGCATCTCTCACTTCCTCTTGTCTTCTTTGTCTTTCTGTCTGTGTGTGTATGTGTGTGTCTCTCTGTCATCTATCTCTGTGTCTCTGTGTCTCTATGTCTCTCAGTCTCTGTGTCTCTATGTCTCTCAGTCTCTGTGTCTCTCTTTATCTTACTGTCTCTCTGTTTGCATGTGCATGTGTGTATGTGAGTGAGTGAGTGTGTGTGTGTGTGTGTGTGTGTGTGTGGGTATATGTGTGTGTCTGTCTGCTGTTTCTCTGTCTGCCTAGAGTAGGACAATGACTGGCACACAGTAGGTGCCATAAATCCCAGTTATGATCCATCAATGTAAAGAGCTTTCCGCAGCCAATGGCTCACAGCAGGTGGTATAAATACTCACATTTTGGATGAATTTCTGTGAATTCCCTTCTACATTCTACATGACTGGTTCCTAGTAGGGACTATCAATGCTATTATTATTCAAGAGAAAGCCTTTAGCACCATGACTGTGACACAGTAGGCAGTATTTCAATGTAAGGCTTTATTTCTCTATGGAAATTGCTTAGAACAGGGAAAAGCACCTATTTGGCCGTATAAAAATACTAGGTGTGACAAATAGAGAGAGTGTTTCATGTGGTGCCTTTCTTATAGTAGGTAGTATCAAATTCTAGTTATGATTATTCTTTTCCGTATAATGCTTGCACAATCACTGGAAATAATGGCTACAAAGGCTAGATATTTTTCTTAATATCTGCAATGTTCATTGCAAAATGATTGGCACTGAGTAAGTGCTCTAAATATCAACCATCTGTATGAATAAATGTCCATTTCCAAAGGCATTTCTTGGCGCACAGTAGGTGCCATAAATCCCAGTCATAATCAACATATTGGAAATGTCTGAAAGAGGGAATGGCTCACAGCAGGTGGTATAAAGACCAACTCTCTATGACTTTCTCTGAATTCCCTTCTAGAAGGACCGCACATAGTAGGTACCCTAAACGGTAGTGATTATCATTCCTAAATAGCGAGCTCGTGGCACAAGGACTGCCACATGGGAGGCAGGATGTCCATGTGAGCTATTATTTCTCTAAGGAAAGTCTTGAGAAGAGTGACAGGCACAAATGGGGCAGTAGGAAAGACTAGATCTGGGAATCTAGGCATAGGGTTTCACGGGGTTACTGGCACATAGTAGGGAGGAGAGAGTGCTAGGTGTGAGGAGTCAGTTGTGTACAATGATTGGAAGAGTGCCCGGAAAAACAAAAAGGCTATGAATGTCCTGGGCCCTAGCTGGGGGAAAGGGCAGGTCAAGTCCCTGAGAGGCTCAGCAGCTGTGGGGTGTGAGCCTTGAGGGAGCTGTGGGGCAGCCTTTCCTGAGGCAGTGGGGCGTGTGGCCTGGGAAGGAAATCCAATGGAGGCAGAGAGAAGAGGAGAAAGGCGAGAGAACGCAAAGGCCTCTCGGTGGGGAGCTAAGGGAACGCAAGGGACTCTCTGGGAAGGGGTCAGAGAAGGGGAGCTGCTTCCCCTTGGGGAGGTGATTGAACACAGCTGCGGCTCTGTGGGGAGGGGAGAGAAGGGAACTGCCCCCGGGGTGGGGGGAGGTGGGAGAGCTCAGAGAGACCGCAAATGCCGCTCTGTGGAGACAGCAGAGAACAGCCACTGCCTCTCAGGCTCCTTGCATCATCATCATCATCCCCTCAAAGCAAGAGGTCCATTCTATGGGCCGAGTTCCACCTCGAGCAGCCACTGGCAGGAGGCTCCCAGACCACAACAGCAGGATGTCAAGGTTAGCTCTTCTTTTTTTAGGGAAAGTGCTTCCAAGAGGGACAAGCACCTACTTGGCAATATGGAACTACTAGCTCTTGGACTAGAAAGAGAGTGTTTTCCATGCTTCCTGGCACACAGTAGGGGTATCCAATGCTACCACCCAGTAGTCCTTTCTGCAGATTACTTGCAAGAGTAATTGGAACATAGTAGGGGCTGTATGCTAGCTATTATTATTCATATCTGGAAAGATTTTGCAAAATGAATGGCCCAGAGTATGTAGTAGAACGGGAATCTGTTCCTATTAATAAAAGTACACTGAGTAGGACAATGACTGGCACACAGTAGGGGCCATAAATCCCAGTTATGACCAATCAATGGAAAGTGCTTTACACAGTGACTGGCCTACAGCAGGTGTAGAAATGCTCACATGTTTTAGGACTTTCTGTGAATTCCGTTCTACACGGACTGGTCCATAAGAGGTACCATCAATGCTGCTAATTCATATTAATCAATATACAGCCCATAGTACTGCGACTTTCACACAGGAAGCAGTATGTACATGTCAGATCTTATTTACCAATGGAAATTACTTAGAATTAGGACAGGCACCTACTTGGCAGGATGTAAATACTAGTCATTACTAATAGAGAGAGTGTTTCCCATGGTGAGCGACACGTAGTAGGGGGCGTATAAAGTGGTAGCTATGAATTTTAAGTGGTGTATATTGCTTGGATCCGTGACTGGAACATAAGGGGCTATAAAGGCTAACTCTTATTATTAAAATCTGGAAAATTTTTTGCAAAATGACTGGCACACAGTAGGTGTTAAGAAATGCAAACGATTACTAATAATATATGGACTTTGCCTAGAATAAGGGTTGGCACAGATTAGGGGCCATAAGTCCCAGCCATGATCAGCAAGAGTAAAGTGTCTTGTACGATGACCTTCACACACGCAGGTGGTGTAACTGCAGACTCTTTTTAGGAATTTTGGTAAGTTCCTTTCTACAATGACTAGCACAAAGTAGGTACGATAAAGGCTACTTATTATTATTAATAAATATGCAGCCTAACTTAGGACGGTGACTTTCACAAAGTAGGCAGTTTGCAAATGTCAGCTCTATGGAAAGAGCTTAGAACTGGGACAGGCACCTATTTGGCAACATGTAAATACTACTAGCTATTACTAATATAGTGTTTTTCACATGGCGAGTGGCACATAGTAGGTGCGATAAAAGGGTAGCTGTGATCACTAAATTGTGTACAATGCTTGGATCAATGACTGGAACGTAATTGGGATTATAACTGTTAGCTGTGGTGATCTTTTTCTTCTCAAAACGCTGCCGGTTTAGCTTAGAGCCCTCCAAATATCTCCAAATCCAAAGGTTCTGTCCTTCAGCCTCTGCCTCTGCCTTCTTCAGCCTCCAACCAGCACAGAGATGGAATGAATCTCTTGTCTCCTTCACTTGGGGCTCGGCTAGCTTTCTGCTGAGTCTTTCAGACCAGCTTGGTCTCAGTGGGGGAAGTGCAGGAGCCCAGCCACCAACTACAGTGGTGTGAGATGAAGATGAATCTGGTCATCCACTGAACTCTCCACTCGTAGCTTTTTCCTCTGAAAACCCTTCTTCTGCCACCAGCCAGCCAAATGGAAAATATTCTGCCTTGCCTCGGAGAGAGGGCTTCTGGCATAATTCCGCTGAAATCTCTCAAAGTGCTCTGTGTCTGCACCAGAGTGCTCCTCTCCAATGCAGCTGAACTCTCTTCTGTGACCAGCCAGCCAAGTGGAATATATTCTGGAATAGCTCTCTCTTCACTGGCCTTATATCTGAATCTTCTGAGAGAATGGGATTATGGGTTTTCTCCCATGGTACTCTCTGGCCCTAAGAGCTTCAAGGGAGGTGTGAACTCACAAAGTTACAAAGTTTACACAAGCATTGTACTAATTAGTTCTACTTAGTACCTTGTTTCAGGTTCTGGCCCAAAACATCTTCTTGTAAGATTAGATCAACTCTAATTAGTTAGCAGTTTGTAAAGATTCCAACAGTTAGCCCTTACTCTTAATATCTGGAAAGTTTTGTTTTGTTTTGTTTTGTTTCAGAATGACTGGCACAAAGGATGTTTGTGGCAGCCCTCTTGGTAGTGGCCAGAAACTAGAAACTGAGTGGATGCTCATCAATTGGAGAATGGCTGAATAAATTGTGGCATATGAACTTTTTTCCTTTCCTTTTTTATCTTGGGTGCATTATTTGTTTGTTTGTTTTAATAATTATAACTTTTTATTGACAGAACCCATGCCAGGGTGATTTTTTACAACATTATCCCTTGCACGCACTTCTGATCCGATTTTTCGCCTCCCTCCCTCCACCGCCTGCCCCAGATGGCAAGCAGTCCTATACATGTTAAATATGTCACAGTATATCCTAGATACAATATATGTGTGCAGAACCGTACAGTTCTCTTGGCGCACAGGAAGAATTAGATTCAGAAGGTAAAAATAACCCGGGGGGGAAAAAACAAACATGCAAACCGTTTACATTCATTTCCCAGTGTTCTTTCTTTGGGTGTAGCTGCTTCTGTCCATCCTTGATCAGTTGAAACTGAGTTAGATCTTCTCTGTGTCGAAGAAATCCACTTGCATCAGAATAGATCCTCATACAGTATCGTTGTTGAAGTATATAATGGTCTCCTGGTTCTGCTCATTTGCCTCAGCATCAGTTCCCGTAAGTCTCTCCAAGCCTCTCTGTATTCATCCTGCTGGTCGTTTCTTACACAACAGTAATATTCCATAACATTGCTATACCACAATTTACCCAACCATTCTCCAACTGATGGGCATCCATTCTTTTTCCAGTTTCCAGCCACTACAAACAGGGCCGCCACAAACATTTTGTCACATACAGGTCCCTTTCCCTTCTTTAGTATCTCTTTGGGATATGAGCCCAGTAGTAGCACTGCCGGATCAAAGGGTGTGCAGAGTTTGATAACTCTTGGGGCATAATTCCAGATTGCTCTCCAGAATGGTTGGATTCCTTCACAACTCCAGCAACAGTGCATCAGTGCCCCAGTTTTCCCGCATCATTATTTTTTTCCTGTCATCTTAGCCAGTCTGACAGGTGTGTAGTGGTATCTCAGAGTTGTCTTGATCTGCATTTCTCTGATCAATAGTGATTTGGTAGATTGTTTCATATGAGTGGTAATGGTTTCAATTTCAGCATCTGAAAATTGTCTGTTCATATCCTTTGACCATTTATCAATTGGGAGGATGGCTTGATTTCTTATAAATTAGAGTCAATTCTCTATATAATTTGGAAATGAGGCCTTGATCAGGACCTTTACCTGTGAAGATGTTTTCCCAGTCTGTCGCTTCCCTTATGATCTTGTTCCAATTACTTTTGTTTGCACAAAGGCCTTTTCATTTGATATAATCAAAATTTTCTATTTTGTGATCAATAATGGTCTCTAGTTCATCTTTGGTCACAGATTTCTTCCTCCTCCACCAGTCTGAGAGATAAACTATCCTATGTTCCTCTAATTTATTTATAACCTCGTTCTTTATGCCTAAATCATGGACCCATTTTGATCTTATTTTGGTGTACGCTGGCTCAGTGGCTGCTGAGTGGGTCCTCTGAGTGAAAATCCAGAAATTTAAAGGGGATTTAAAATGAGCCAAAATGCAATACCAGGCTTTGGACACCAGATGGCAGATTGAATATATAATATCGGAGTAATTCTCTGACTCTGCTCGCTAGCTTGTTCTCTCTCTCTCTCTCTCTCTCTCTCTCTCTCTCTCTCTCTCTCTCTCTCTGTCTCTCTCTCTGTCTCTCTCTCTGTCTCTCTCTCTCACTGTCTGACTCTCTCCATTTGTCTCTCTCTTTCTCTGCATCTCTCACTTCCTCTTGTCTTCTTTGTCTTTCTGTCTGTGTGTGTATGTGTGTGTCTCTCTGTCATCTATCTCTCTGTCTCTGTGTCTCTGTGTCTCTATGTCTCTCAGTCTCTGTGTCTCTCTCTCTTTATCTTTATCTTAATGTCTGTCTCTCTGTTTGCATGTGCATGCGTGTATGTGAGTGTGTGTGTGTGTGTGTGCGCGCGCGCGTGTGTATGTGTGTATCTGTCTGCTGTTTTTCTGTCTGCCTGTTTCCGTCTCTGTCTCTTTCTCTCTCTTGGTCTACATTTCCCATTACTAAAGATCTGCTTAAGAAGAAAATTGTTGCTAAATTCCCTTCAGAACTAAGGCCACTCAATGTGACTCTTGCAACTAAAACCCTAGGAAAAAACAAATTAAAAAAACCCCAATTTAATACCAAACTGGAAATTCTGAAAATAAATGGGGAGATTAATAAAATTGAAAATAAGAAAATTATTGAATTAATTACTAAAATTAAGAGTTGGTTTTATGGAACAAACAAGAAAATACAAAAACTTTTAGTTAATTTGATTAGAAAAAGCACAAAGAGCAAATGAAAATGTTAGTCTCAAAAATGAAAAGGAAGAATTTTCCACCGATGAAGAGGAAATTAGAGCAATGATTAGGAGTTATTTTGCCCAACTATATGTCAATAGATTTGATAATGTAGGTGAAAGGGAGGAATACTTACCAAAATCTAGGTTGCCCAGATTAACAGAAGAGGAAATAAATTACATAAATAGTCCCATTTTAGGAAAAAATAGAACAAGCTAGTAATCAACTCCCTGGGAAAAAAATCTCCAGGGTTAGATAGATTTATATGTGAATTCCACCAAAAACTAAAGAAAAATTAATTCCAATACAATGCAAACTATATGAAAAAATAGAGACAGAAGACAAATTCCTTTTATGACACAGATATGGTGCTGAAACTAGGGGTAGATGAAAACAGAGAAAGAAAATTATGGACAAATTTCCCTAAAGAATATTGATGCAAAAATTTTAAATAAAATATTAGCAAAGAGATTACAGAAAGACATCCCCAGGAGAATATACCATGACCAAGAAGGATTTATACCAGGAATGCAGAGCTGTTTCACTAGGAGGAAAACTATTACCAGAATTGACTATATCGATAACCAAAGTAACAAAAACCATATGATCATCTCATCAGATGCAGAAAAAGCATTTGATAAAATCCAACACCCATTCCTATTAAAACACTAGAGAGTACAGGAATAGTCAGTGGCACCTATTAAAGCCATTAGCAAGCATCATATGTAATGGGAACAAACTAAAACCATTCCCAATAAGATCAGGAGTGAAACAAGGTTGCCCACTATCACCATTACTATTCAATATTGCAGTAGAAATGTTAGCTTTGGCAATAAGAGAAGAAAAAGAGACGAAAGGAATTAGAGTAATAAATGAGGAAACCAACTTATCACTCTTTGCAGATGATACGATGGTATACTTAGAGAATCAACTAAAAAACTATTAGAAACAATTCACAACTTTAGCAAAGTTGCAGGATACAAAATAAATCCACATAAACCATCAGCATTTTTTGTATATTACCAGTAGCAAGAGATACAAAAGGAAATTCCACTCAGAATAACTGTTGATAGTATGAAATTTAGGGGCATCTATCTGTCAAGGGAAAGTCAGGAACTATGTGAACACAACTCCAAAACACTTTCCACACAAACAAAGTCAGATCTAATCAGGCGGAAAAAATATCGCTTGCTCATGGGTAGGCTGAGTGAATATAATAAACAGGACAATACTGCCTAAATTAATTACTTATTTAGTGCCATATCAATCAAACTCCCAAGAAATTATTTTGCAGACCTAGAAAAATAATAACAAAGTTCACCTGAAAGAACAAAAGATCAAGAATTTCAATGGAATTAATGAAAAAAAATGCCAGTGAAGGTGGCCTAGGAGTACCAGATCTAAAACTCTATTACAAAGCAGTGGTCATCAAAACCATTTGGTCCTGGCTCAGAAATAGCGTAGTCGATCAGTGGAATGGGTTAGGATCACAGGACAAAATAGTCAATAAACGACAGCAATCTAGTATCGCAATCCCAAAACCCAGCTTTTGGGATAAGAACTCACTATATGACAAAAACTACTGGGAAAAATGAAAACAAGTATGGCAGAAACTAGCCAGGGACACACACCTAACGCCACACGCCAAGATAAGGTCAAAATGGGTTCATGATGTAGATATAAAGGCTGATAGTATAAGCAAATTAGGAGAACATGGGATAGTTTACCTCTCAGATCTGTGGAGAAGGAAGGAATGTGTCCCAAGAAGAACTGAAACTCATAATTGAACTCCAAAGAGATAATTTTGATGACAATAAATTAAAATTTTTTGTACAAACAAAACAAATGCAGACAAGATCAGAAGGGAAACAATACACGGGGAAAACATTTTTACATTTAAGTTCTGATTAAAGCCCATTTCTAAAACAGAGAACTGATTCAACTTTATCAGAATCCAAACCATGCTCCAACTGATAAACGGTCAAAGGATATGACCACACAATTTTCATATGAAGAAATTAAAAACATTTCTAATCATATGAAAAGATGCTCCCAATCACTATCGATCAGAGAAATCCTTAAGACACCTCTGAGACACCACTACATAACTCTGAGATTGGCCAAGATGACAGGAAATAGGATAATGAGGAATGTTGGAGGGGATGTGAGAAAACTGGGACACTGGTACATTGTTAGTGGAACTGTGAATGGATCCAACCAAAAGAGAGAGCAATTTGGAACTAGGCCCAAAAAGCTTGTCAAACTCTGCCTACCCTTTGACTCGGCAGTGTTTCTACTGGGCTTCTATCCCAAAGATATCTTCAAAGAGGGACCACGTGTGTAAAAATGTTTGTGGCAGCCCTTTTTGTAAGCCCTTTTGGCAAGGAACTGGAAACTGAGTGCATGCCCATCAGTTGGAGAATGGCTGAATAAGTTAGAATAGATGAAGGCAATGGAATATGATTGTTCTATAAGAAATGATCAGGGGGATAATTTTATAGAGGCCTGGAGAGACTTACATGAACTGACGAGAAGTGAAATGAGCAGAATCAGGAGATCATTGTACAAGGCAACATCAATATTATGCGACGATCAATTCTGGTGAACGTGACTCTTTCCAACAAAGAGATGACTGATGCCAGTTCCAGCGATCATGTGATGAAGAGAACGATCTGTACCCAGAGAGAAAACAGTGGGAACTGAATGTGGATCACAGGATAACATTCTCATTCTTCTTGATGTGGTGCACTTGCATTTTGTTTTCTTATTCGTTTCCTTTACTTTTTGATCTAATTTTTCTTG
Organism: Antechinus flavipes; assembly: GCF_016432865.1. Classification (NCBI taxonomy): domain Eukaryota; kingdom Metazoa; phylum Chordata; class Mammalia; order Dasyuromorphia; family Dasyuridae; genus Antechinus; species Antechinus flavipes. Next base: position 29,411,032 of record NC_067404.1, on the reverse strand, counting down.
TGCAACAAGGAATTGTATAAATATGTTTACACATATTGAATCGAACCTATATTTTAACATGTATAACCTATATTGGGATTGCTTGTCATCTAGGGGAGGAGGTGGGGGAAGGACAGAAAAATCTGGAACACGAGGCTGTGCAAGGGTCAATGTTGAAAAATTATCCATGCACATGACTTGAAAATAAAAAGGTTTTAAAAAATGATCAGTAGCATTTATCTAAAACCATCAACAAGCATCATAGCTAATGGGGACAAACTAGAACCATTTCTCATTGAGATCAGGGGTGAAACAAGATTGCCCATTATTACCTTTCCCACTCAATATTGTATGAGAAATGTTAGCTTTTCTTTCTCTAGCTATTTCCCTTAATATATAGTATCATTTTAAAACTGTGGCTAGATTTCTTCCAGAAATGCCAATTGATTTTTGTAGACAAGCTTATGTTTTTCTTTGAAGTATTTCTTCTAGTTAAGGTGTCATTATCTTTTAATTATATCTTTGGCTTCTTCTTATTCTTTTACTATATTATGAATATTCTATTTTGTGTCTGCTCATTCTTCCAGAATTAAATTCTGATTTGTGATTTTGAAGAAAAAAAATGTTAGCTTTGACAATAAGAGAAGAAAAAGAGACTAAAGGAATTAGAGTAGGTAATGAGGAAACCAAATTATCATTCTTTGCAGAGGATATGATGGTAACTTAGAGAATTCTAAAAAATCAACTAAACAACTACCAAAAATAATTCTTCACAACTTCAGCAAAGTTGCAGGATAATTTTGTGATTTTGCTTCATCCCCCCAAAATTGACAAAGATGGCAATGGATGAGAGTAGTTAATGTTATAGGGAAGGTGGGGGAAATAGGCATACTGATACAGCATTGGTGGGATTATGAATGTGTCCAACTATTCTGAAAACTGATTTGGAATTATACAAAGGAGGCAATTCACATTTGTATCCTTTACACAGAAATCCACTACTAGTCATATTCTCCAATGAGCTCAGTGATAAAAAGAAAGGCTTTATATACACTAAGATAATTATAATATCAAATTTTTTAAAGTAGAAAAAACCTGGAGATAAAGTTGATCCCCATGGTTTGGGAGAAAGGTGAAAAAATTGTGATACATAAATATATTGATATATCACCATATTATAAAAAAGATGAAAAATGAAAACAGATGCATGGAAAGACCTTTATGAACTAATATAGAATGAATTAATCACAACCAGGAAAATAATAAACATAATTGCTACAGTGTAAACAGAAATTTGTTTTTATTTTAATTTTTATTTAATAATTACTTTATATTGACAGAATCCATGCCAGGGTAAATTTTTTACAACATTATCCCTTGCACTCATTTCTGTTCCGATTTTTCCCCTCCCTCCCTCCACCCCCTCCCCTAGATGGCAAGCAGTTTTATATATGTTAGATATGTTGCAGTATATCCTAGATACAATATATGTTTGTAGAACCGAAGAGTTCTCTTGTTGCACAGGGAGAATTGGATTCAGAAGGTAAAAATAACCCGGGGAGAAAAACAAAAATGCAGATATTTCACATTCGTTTCCCAGTGTTCTTTCTTTGGGTGTAGCTGTTTCTGTCCATCATTTATCAATTGAAACTCAGTTAGGTCTCTTTGTAAACAGAAATTTGGAAACAAAATGAAACTGAACACAATAATTATCATAATCAATCCTGGCCCTGAAAAAACACATTAGATTTAAAAACACCCAAAAAACAAAAAACAAAAAAAAAATTGAACACTTAATTCCATAAAGTCACAGCAGAAAACTGGCAACTATTGATAATAGAAAATAAACTAAAAATAAAATATCTCCATGAAAGACAAACTCTAGATTTAATAAACTCAGAAAAATGATTGTCAAACATTTTACCTGCCAGGTCAAAGGGAAAAAAATACAAGCAATGAAGGAGAGAGAGAGATCATGTACCAAAGAACCCTAGGCTGAATTACACAAGATTATGCAGAAAACATTTAAAATAGTAGACACTATGTCAACAATAAAAAGGGAAATATGTACAACCAAGAATAAACTTATCTTGTAAAATTGTCTTAATCCTACAGGAAATAAAAATAAACACTTATTACTATATATGAGTTATCCTTTTGAAAAAAATCATAGGTAGGTGGAACCTTTGAATTTCAAAAATAGATTTAAAAACTCTATAAAGAAATTTGAGCAACGTGAAAAGGGCAAATGATTTAAGGTACACACACACAGATACCCATACACACACACTATATATATATATATATATGTTGAATATATGATATATATAATAGTATATGTGTATGTATATGTATATATACATACTTACACTGAAATGAGGGGAAAGGGACTATTGTTCTTTCAGAAACCAACCCACTCTAAGGGTCAATCAGGTTTGAGAACAAAGGTCCAGGTCCAGGTCCTGGACATTTAAAAAAAAAAATAAAGAGAAGAAAAGAAAAATTGTGAGAGTTGAATAGAAAAGAGATTATGGGAGAACTAACTAGTTTTAGTATTTGGGACCCCAGAAGAGAAGAAAATACAAGCTTGGGAGCAAGGATGAAGGATTGGGAATCTTATGAAGGGCTCTCTTTGATCTGAAAAAGGGAATGTTGGGAGTGGGATAGAAAAGAGTTTAACATAGAAATATAATAAAATATATTGGTAATTGAGATCATGTAGGGAAAGGGTAGAGTTAGAAAGAGAATTGCCACAAGGCAAACACCAATTCTAGAAAGGACTGATTACCAAAGGTGCAGAGGGACAGAAGAGAGAGGGAGAGGCATTTCTTTATAAGAAGTATAAAGATTCAACCAATATTAAAATGAGAGGTCAAAATATATTCATCTATGCTTTGGTAGAATAAAAAATTAAATATATAAAAGCAAAAAAGGTGGCAATTATGATTTCATTCAAGGCAACAAGAAAAATGGACATGATTAAGAAATAAGCTAGGCAATTTCATAAGACTTAAAAGCACATAAGTATTGAAGCAGTAAAAAAATATATATTCTCTGGATATCATAACATCCATGGAAATACTAACCACACTACAGAGAGAACAAGAGAGAAAAACAATAATCATTTTCAGATCTTTATAAATCTAACAGCAAAATAAACAAGAAATAAGCTAATGATCTGAACAAAACATTAGACAAATTAGGTATGATAGGTATTTGACAGTTACTGAATGAAAATTATATACATTTTTAGCTTTTCCTGAAATGATTACAGTGAACACCAAAGAGATAATTTCGATTATATTAAATTGAAAATTGTTGTACAAACAAAACGAATGCAGACAAGATTAGAAAGGTAGCGATACATGAGGAAAACATTTTTACATTTAAGGATTCTGATAAAGGCCTCATTCCTAAAACATAGAGAACTGACACAAATTTATCAGAATATAAGCCATGCTCCAACTGATAAACGGTCAAAGGATAGGACCACACAATTTTCATATGAAGAAATTAAAAACATTTCTAATCATATGAAAAGATGTTCTAAATCACTATTGATCAGAGAAATGCAAATTAAGATACCTCTGAGACACCACTAAACACTTGTGAGATTGGCTGACAGGAGATATGATAATGACAAATGTTGGAGGCCATGTGGGGAAACTGGGACACTGATACATTATTGGTGGAACTGTGAAAGACTCCGATCATTCTGGAGAGCAATTTGGAACTATGCTCAAAGGGCTGTCAAACTCTGCATACCCTTTGGCTCAGCAGAGTTTCTACTGGGCTTATATCCCAAGGAGATCTTCAAAGAGGGACCCACATGTGCAAAAATATTTGTGGCAGCGCTTTTTGTAGTGGCGAGGCACTGGAAACTGAGTGCGTGCCCATCAGTTGGAGAATGGCTGAATGACTTGGTGATGGAGGAGTGGCAGGAGTTTGGCCAGACTCCAAAGACTGTGTCAAATTGACTAGTGTATGTGCCAACCCCTTTGTACAACAAGCTTTAGAGACTGTGCTAATGCGAATGATGCTGTCAGAGCTCCCGTGAACACCTCCCTTTTGGAGATAGTACGGAAAGGGGGTCTGCAGAACCAATATCCCGCTAGTACAATGTGGTCCAATAAAGGGAGAGCTTGGTACATGCTGAAAGATGGCATTCAAAGGTTAAAAGAGGAGGCCACGAAAACTGCTATGAGGATGGGAGACGCTGATACATACACTAACAGTCCCGTGATAGCTCCCCATCGTAACCTGGTAATTGAAACTGCACCTCCCGCTTACAAACATTGTGTTAATTTTGCTGTTGGCAGCCAAGGGAGAAAATGCAGGAGCAGTAATAGATAAAATGCCCCTCTTGGGAGACCTGGGGGAGTTCGGTCTTGCTCCTACAGGCGGTCGTGATCGGACCAGGCTTAGGGACTGTGGACATGTGCAAAAATGTTTGTAGCAGCCCTTTTTGCAATGGCAAAAAACTGGAAACTGAGTGGATGTCCATCAGTTGGCGAATGGCTGAACAAGCTGTTGTATGTGAATGTTATGGAATATCATTGTTGTATAAGGAATGACCGGCAGGATGATTTCAGAGAGGCCGGGAGAGTCTTACATGAACTGATGCTGAATGAAATGAGCAGGACCACAAGATCATTGTATACAGCAGCAGCAAGATTATACAATGGTCAGTTCTGAGGGACGTGGCTCTTTTCAACAACGAGATGATTCAGACCGTTCCAGTGGTCTTGTGATGAAGAGAGCCATCTGCCCCCAGAGAGAGGACTGTGGGATTGAGGAAAAATTAATGTATACATGTATAATAGAAAAAAAATCCGAGAAAAATAAGATTAAGAAAGAAAATTCAAACAACTATAAAAGGAGATGCACAGGATTAAGAAAATGACTCTTTGAAAATTGGAATTGGGCAAGGGGAAGCCAGAAAAGTCACAAGAGAAAAAAGAATAATAAAAGAAACTATAAAGAATGAAAAAATAGAACAAAATATGAGCCATATTGTAAGAAAAAGTATAATGAAAGATGAAAGGTCTTGGAATACTATTTATCAAAACATCAAAAGCACTAATATTGAGGCAAAAATATTGTGGCCAGCAAAATTAATGATAATCTGAAGAAAAAAAGGCATTAAATAAACTTCCAGACATTTATGCTTCTGTTGGGAAAAGGCGAAAGCTGAACTTAACTTTGATATACACAGAATATAAGATAAATAGAAAAATATTTCAAGAGATTCAATAAGGATAAACTGCTTACTACTTAAGTTTTATATGCATAACTTTAAGCCTCAGTATTAAGATTGTTGTTAGTCAATGGGTAATTTATGGGGTAGAGG
>NC_067404.1:29355138-29405203 GCF_016432865.1 Antechinus flavipes | reverse complement strand
GGAAGATGAAGAGATTTGCCTGAGATGAAGAGGCTGGGAAATGTCTGAGGCAGGATTTGAAGCCAAGTCTTCCTGACTCCAAGGTTAGGGGTGTATCTAACAGATCCTGCTGTCTCATACCTCTCCTCCCAAGTGGTCACTTTCAGATCAATTCATTGCTTTTTGAAATTTTAAGGGAAAAACAATTTCCCCCAAATACAAAGTTCCGTGTAGATGTCTGTGAGCCCGAACTGAACTCTTGGGTTTTCCGCCCATGACCTGGTACTGTGTGTGGCAAAGGGAGGCCTTTGCCCGGAACTTTTACTGAAAGGACAGGTTGGAAAGGCTTTACAGGACAACTTGGATGATGACGGATATGGGCAGGTTAAACACAATCATCACTCCCTCACGAAAGGTTATTGAGACCTTCTGTAAGTATGCTGTCACATAAACACTAAGAAACCGTGTCTATACCCTTGTCAAACCTATGGATTACAAGTCCTGGTTCCTCTTAAGAGAAGATCCTGGAATACAGCGCGAATGGGGGAGGGCTTACTCCCCTTGACAGCTAGCACTGTTAGCCAAATAAACAACATGAATATAATGGGATATTAAAAGGCAAAAGTTTACTGACCTTGGATTCAGTTGGCTTGTTACAGATGGTTCCTTTCTTTCTCTGGATACACTGCCTAGATTGAATAATACTCACATAAGCCCAAAGGGGCTCAGGTAACCTGGCACCATATTGTTCTCCTACTCTTAGAATAAATTCAGTCTGCAAAATCTGACTCAATACATTATTTCTTTCTTAGCCATTCCCAAATTCAGAGAGAAAGAGTCGTCATGATCCCAAGTGACATGATAAAGGACCAAAAAACCAATTGTCCATTACAAGTGAGTCCAAGTTGTGACACTGCTGAGGGGAACAAATTCCCATTTTTCATAGTTCTGCTATAGTATGAGAAGAAAATGACAAAAAACATTGATTAGGATGCCATTTGCCACCTGTTTTCCAGTCTCTAAATCCCACAAAACCATTGATAGTGAATCTGCCATATTTAGAAAAGAGCTGCTGTGAACTTCACCAAAAGTGTCATGTTCTGGTGTTAATTTTCCATCAAAAGATTTCTTGATGAAGGGACATTGTACAAAAAAAAAAAAAAAAAAAGCCTTCACCCTAGATTCAGGGGCTGAAGGCCCGAAGATTTTCTTGTATTTCAGAATCAACTAAGGACACAAATGATAAAGATGTTGTCTGTGTGGAAGAGCCGAGCCAACAGGAAAATATGTTCTTACGCACAAAAAAGGTAAGGAAATGCTGAATAGCTGAAGAACCAACTCTGAGTTTGATGTTTTTTATCTCTTGTTTTGAACCGATTCACTTCAGGAGGGAAACATCATTTGTTGGGGGCCTGTGTACTGCCTGTTCTGCCCAGGGCTAGGCTAGGTTGTCACTTAGTAAAATAACTGTTTTTTTTTAATAACTTTTTATTGATAGAACGCATGCCAGGGTAATTTTTTACAGCATTATCCCTTGCATTCACTTCTGTTGCAATTTTTCCCCTCTCTCCCTCCACCCCTTCCCCCAGATGGCAAGCAGTTCTTTACATGTTAAATGGGTTACAGTATATCCTAGATACAATATATGTGTGCAGAACCGAACAGTTTTCTTGTTGCACAGAGAGAATTGAATTCCGAAGGTATAAATAACCCGGGAAGAAAAACAAAAATGCAAACAGTTTATATTCATTTCCCAGTGTTCTTTCTCTGGGTATAGCTGCTTCTGTCCATCTTTGATCATTTAAAGCTCTCTTTATCGAAGAGATCCACTTCCATCAGAATACATCCTCAAACAGTATCGTTGTTGAGGTATATAATGATCTCCTGGTTCTGCTCATTTCACTTAGCATCAGTGTAAAATAACTGTTAATGTTATTAGATAACCAGCCCATCAAAGAGCCCTCTGTTGGGGAGGAGAAGAAGAGGTGGACACTGGGACAGCAGGACTGGCCGGCCTCCCCAGGTGCTGATCCGACTCAGCTCCCAGAGCCAAGGGGCTCGCTCCCTCCTTCTCCTCCCCTTTCGCCTTGCCTTTCTATCAGCGTGGACCAGATCACCAAATGAGAAAATGCTTCTTAAAACCATATTCTGTACAAGGACAGGATAGCTCTCTTCATCGCAAGACGACTGGAACCTCCCTGAATCACATCATTATGGAAAACAACCATGTCCCTCAGAAGTGACCATTGTATAATCTTGCTGCTGTTGTGTACAATATTCTCTGGGTTCTTGTCACTTTACTAGTATCAGTTCATCCAAGTCTCTCCAGGCCTTTCTGAAATTATTTTTTTATCATGTCTTATACAACAATCATATGCAATTACTTTCATATACCATAACTTACTCAGCCATTCCCCAGCTGATGGGCATCCACTCAGTTTCCAGTTCCTTGCTACTACAAAGAGGGCTGCCACTAACTTTTTTGCACATGGGATCTCTTTCCCTCTTTTTAAGATCTCTTTGGGATATAGACCCAATAGGAACCCTGCTGGGTCAAAGGGTATGCACAGTTTGATAACCCTTTGGATATAGCTCCTGCCAAAATACAGGGTCCCCCCCCCCAATCAGTTAGATTCTTGGGGATAATGTGGAATGTAGTACAGTGGGAAATTTTGCCTAAGGCTAAGCAAAGCATAGCAGGTTTCCTTCCTCTCACTCCTGACCAGGAAGCTCAAAACTGTACAGGTTTGTTTGCGTGTTGGAGGAATCCAATACCTCATCTGGGGCAGACACTCCAGCCTTTATCTAGAGTCCCCAGAAAGAAATAAGAATTTGAATGGGGAGGAAAAGCGCAGAAAGCCTGGGACGAAGCAAAAAGAGCAACACAAAGTGCCTTCGATTCAGGGCCCTTAAAGGAAGGGCCAGTGGAATTACAAGTCTCTGCATCAAGTGATTACAGGAACTGGAGCTCAGGCAAAAGCAGGGAGGTAAAAAGGTTCCAGGGGGGTTGGGGGCTAAAAAATGACCTCATGCCGATTCAAACTGCAGGCCCTTTGAACAACGGTTACTGGCCGTTTATCGGCCCTGGTGGAAACAGAACTATTAACCATCCATCCTGAGGTGATACGGAGACCCCAAATTCCCAGTAGGAGTTGGAATTTGGGCACCCCCATCTCTCCTAGAATCAGACGTGCTCAAGAATCTACCATATCAAATGGAAATGATGTACACAGAAGCGGGCCAAGCTGGGAAGTCAGGGGCGTCGGTCTTGCGTGAAAAGGTAGCAGGAGTTCCCCTAACCTCTGACCCGCTGGATAATACATATATAATACTCTGGAAGTACCCTCGCTGGTTTCCTGCAACACCGGCGGGTTTCACACACTTTCCCCTCATCAGAAGGAACATGCATGCTTTACTGACGGACCTGCTAAATGCATAGCCCAGGAACGCCACTGGAAGCCCGTTTCTCATAATCTATCACCAAAGCTACTCTTGAAACTACCGGAAAAGGGGTAAGCAGTCAGGGGGCTGCACTGGTTGCTCTGTGTCAGCTGACTGAAGGAGAGAAAGGAGGACAGTGTCACCTATTTCCAGATTCCTGGGCAGGGGCAAAGGGATTAACTCCATGGATGCCTGTACAGCATAAAAAGCCTGGGACTTGTATGGAAACAAGTCTGGGGAGATGAGATGTGCAAAGACACATGGGACCAGGCTCAAAATGCTAACACTTCAGTTTTCTTGTCGAGGCACATAGAACACTCCGGAACGCGAGTATCATGCACACGTACATGGGTTGGCCGAGACTGGAACCGGGCGAATCACTCCGGACACGTCTGAAGAACTCTGGCCCGTGCCCAGACGGCTCCGCGTTACCGCAGGACATTTGGAACCCCCGACTCCCTGCAGGTGGGCCCTTGCTAGGGGAATGTCTATCCTTCTTCCTGTATTAAGACAAATTACTGATCCGTGTGTGCAGGATCAACTATATTGAGAGAATCCTTTCCCCCATACCAGAGTAGGGGGAATGAGGAGAGGAAGTCTGCCTGCACAAATTTGGCAAATTAATTATAGTGGACCCTTACCTAGGAGCCAGGGATGTCAATATGCCTGCACTTGCGTGGACCCATATTCTGGAGTATCGATAGCCTGCGCGTATAAGAGGGCAACCCCAACGAACGCATGTCAAACCTTGGATATTATTACTTTGCATTATGGTTCTCCAATGCAGATTCACAGTGAAAATGGTTCCCGCTTTAAAGGGAAAGAAATTGATCGCTCTTGTCAGGCCCATAATATAGAATGGATATATCACATACCATACCATCCACAAGCTGTTAGCTTGATTGAGAGGATGAATGGCTTATTAAAGAAAAACTGAAAAAGTTAGGCAAGAATGCATTGTCTAAGGGGAAAGATAACTTCTTTGGAGCTTTACAGCAATTAAATAATCGCCTGGTGGGTGATGGCACTCCACTTTCTAGAATGGTGCCCTCCAATTCGCAAATAAGAATCGTGAACATATTCTGAGACTTTGAAGTCGTGGTCATATGACGATTTCTTTCCTTTGGCTCCCTATCGAGGGACGCCAGGAGCAGCTGGATATGACCTGGCTACTGGAGAAGACACTGAACTGGGACCAGGAAAGACTGGCCTCTATGCTCCCGGTGTAGGAATCGAGATTCCCTCGGGATACTAGGGTCGGCTCCTCAGCCGTCCCAACATGGCTATTAAACGAGTTCTCATAGTGGGTGCACTTACTGACAGTGATTGCAGAGGAGAATTTAAAGCGTCTCTATGATTTCAGCACCACGGAAGTACGGATGGCCTTTGAAGGCAGCAGAATGTGTCAGGTAATTATAGTACCTTGCATGACTGTTCAGTGGGAAAAACCTGAAAAACATTTTATGGTTCCCCATTCCCCTGTAATGAGCCAGGTTCGTGTTATTCCACTCGGCTGATACACTTACTTTGCTTTAGCACATGTTATAGGACAGTATACGGATGTGGATACTGTAACCCCTTCTTCAGATGACTGGATTCTTTGTTGTCGAGGCCTTGCTGGGCCCCATCTGTGAAACCATTCATCAAACCTATGCGACCTCCCTTTGTGTGCCCTGGCTAACTTTTCTGGTGTATGAAGGTTCCTCGCAGCTGATGTGTGGAGCCCCTCGTGATGTTACTGACCTGTCCGCAGGAGGCTGAGTGCCCCTTTTTCTGGTGCTTTAGTGAATGTTTTGTGCCTCCACTGGCAGGGGGATGATTTCTACTTTTCCCCTCACGCAGCGGTTGGAGTTACCATGGACCTCTGCCTCTCCTTCTACAGATCTCTCCACGGCCATGTCCATATCCTACCCCGAACCCTCTCGTCTCTGTTCTCAGCTGTCATATCCACCTTACAGAAGAATCAGAGAGCTCTCGAGGAACATCGCAGACCAACGCACACCGTGGCCGGCAAATGAACCGGAGCTTCACATTTCCTCACTTCTGATACTCATCACTGCGTGATTTCTTTTGTAAATCTGCTCCTGCTCAGCGAGATTTCTCTTTTACAGCCCATCCCCTGCTGCTCGTTGCTGTATGGTCAGTGCTATTATCAATAGGTAATATACATATAGATCAGAATTCTATACTCTACACCACATGCGGGGACAGCCTGTGCCACTGAAACCAGAACTGGCTTGTGGCCGAATGGAAGTTATGGGGATAAGGACAAGATTCTGTAGGCCTCGCCCCTCAGTTTCCCTCCATGTCCACGGGGCAGTTACAATATGGTGAACTATTATTCGCCCCTGATTTGCAGCTGCTGAATAACCCTTGGAACAATCATAGCTTAAAGAATTCCGGGGGGATTCTGGCCAAATCCACCAAGGACATGTTATCCATATACTTGAACTAGCCACTCCAGGAGTAAAGCTTCACTCCTGACAGACTCGGGCAGGACTGGTCCCCTTCTGGGTACACTCAAGAAAGTGAAGTCAGTCCTGCTGGCATTTGGCTACCTGGGTTCCCTGGGGTATTTAAGTCACAATAGCTCGATACCCAGATTGCAGTCTCCCCCATGGAGAGGACCTTCTTCCTCTAACCTCCTGCTTGGGACTTGCCGAGCTGTGACTCCGGGTTCCCCAGCCCGAGGTCGGCCAAGTTGGTGCTTCCCCGAATCAGCAATGTATTCTTTCTTCTCTCCCCCTCTAGTCTATATAAATCTTTGTACTGGACTAGTTCTATGAATCATAGGATACGTTAAGTGCTTTTGCTGTGAGAAGTGCACTGTCAATTACTCTTTTCCTTTTTTATAATTCATTGTTCTTAAACATTTTCATACAACTTGGTATTTCAGGTCTTGTGGGAGCGAGACATTCTGAGGTGTGAATCATAAATCTTAACAATAGTATACGATATTGGGGAATCTATCTGCTAAGGGAAAGTCAGGAACTATATGAACACAACTCTAAAACACTTCCCACACAAATAAAGTCAGATCTAATCAGTTGGAAACATATCAAGTGCTCATGGGTAGGCCAAGCGAATATAATAAAAATGGCAGTACTGCCTAAATTAATCTACTTATTTAGTGTCATACAAAGCAAACTCCCAAGGAATTATTTTACAGACGTAGAAGCAATAATAACACTGTAAACCTGAAAACCAAAAGGTGAAGAATTTCAAGGGAATTAATGAAAAAAATGCCAGTGAAGGTGACCTAACTGTGCCAGACTTAAAACTGTGTCATATAGCAGCGGACATCAAAACCTTTTGGTACTAGCTAAGAAGTAGAGTAGTCAATCAGGAGAGTAGGTTAGGATCACAGGACAAAATAGTCAATAATTCTAGCACTCTGGTATGTGACAAACCGAAGGACCCCAGCTTTTGGGATAAGAACTCATTAATTTACAAAAACTGCTGGGAAAATTGGAAACTAGTATGGCAGAAACTAGCCATGGACCCACTTCAAACACCACATAACAAGTTAAGTTCAAAATGTGTTCATGACTTAGACATCGTGATTTTATAAGTTGAAGAACATAAGAAGGTTTACTTCTCAGCTCTAAGGAAAAGGAAGGAATTTGTGACCAAAGAAAAACGAGTTCATCAATGAACCCAAAATAGATCATTTTGATAATATTAAGTTAAAAAGTTTGGTACCAAAAATGTAATGCAGACAACATTAGCAAGGAAGCAATACATTGGGAAAACATTTTTACCTTTAAGGGTTCTGATAAAGGCCTCAATTCTAAAATATATTAAGAACTGATACAAATTAATCAGAATCCAAGCCATTCTCCAATTGATAAATAGTCAAAGGATATAGGCAGACAATTTTAAGATGAAGAAATAAAACGATTTCTAGTTATATGAAAAGATGCTCTAAATCACTATTGGTTAGAGAATTGCAAATGAAGACACCTCTGAGACACCACTACACACCTCTGAGATTGGCTAACATGACAGGATATATGATAATGAAGAATGTTGGAGGGCATATGGGGAACCTGGGACACTGATACATTGTTGGTGGAACTGTGAAAGACTCCAACCATTCCAGAGAGAAATTTGGAACTATGCCCAAAGGGGTATCAAACTGTGCATATCCTCTGACCCAGCAGGGTTTCTATTGGGCTTATATACTAAAGCAGGGGTCCTCAAACTGTGGTCCGCAGGCCAGGTGCGGCTCGCTGAGGATGTTTATGCGGCCCACGGGGTTATGACAAAATCAGACCAGAAGTTACATTCGACCTAAACTCTTGTTAGCGACGCAGACTTCTGGCACTGGGCTGAGGTGGAGACAGAGTGTGAGGCGATGCCGAGGTGAGGGAGAGAGTTGCAGAAGACGGAGAACTGCTGGCCCGCGGCCTTGTACAGTAATGGCAGCCACCCCAAGGTGATGGGGTCTCCAAAGTGAACCCAAGACCCACCATCTTGGAATTCTGGATCACTTGCGGTTCCAGATCACTCTGGAGACTCCCTGCCTCGGGGTTCCAAAGTGATCCGGAACCCCAAGACGGGGGTCTCCAGAGTGAACTGGAACCCCAAGACGTGGCTCTCCAATTGGTCTGGAGCCACAAGACAGGGGTCTCTGGAAAACACCAGACGGGGAGGGGGGGTTGGCACCAAGGGATCTGCCACCCCAAAGAGTGGAGAAGTGCCCCAGATCACAAGTCCACACCTGAGACCAGGCCCCATCAAACAGGACACCGAGACCCTGGAATCCCCATGTCTCTCATTTGACCTTGAGCTGTGACCTCTCAAGGACTCTTGTTCTTAGCAATGTTGAACATTAGTAAAGAGGGTAGGGACCATTGTGTCTCAGTGACAGACTAAACAAGAAAACAAATTCCCCCAGGGGAACTCACAATTAAGCAGGAGAAAGGAAATCCTTCATGAGGCAGCTCAAAGTTCATTGCCTGGTGGGCTAGACTGAACAGAGGTAGCTTGAGCAAGGAGGAAGATGCCATTACCGGAAGGCCCTATGAGGGATAGTCATACTGGGGGGTCCGGGGGCAGTGGGGGGCGGGCACTGAGCCCGGAGGGGTCTTTAGCCAGAATTGTCATAGGAAGCTTATCTTTGCCAAGGGAAAATGTAGACAGCGACAGAGAGACAGAGACAGAGAATGGAAAAAACCGAGAGAGAAGACAGACAGAGACAAAAAGAGTTAGAGAGAGACAGAGAGAGACAGAGACAGGAGATAGACAGGCAGAGGAAGACACAGGAACGAAAAGAGGCAGATCAAGACAGAGAGAGAAAGAGACAGAGAGTCTGATACTGATACAGAGAGAGAGAGAGATACAGAGAAAGACAAAGACAGACAGAGAAGGAGGGGGATAAAGATACACAGACAGAGACAGAGAGATAGAGAGACAGAGAAAGACAGAGATAGAAAAAGGCAAAGACATAGACAAAGAGACAGATAAAGAAACAGAAGCAGACAGAGACGAGAGAGACAGAGACAGAGAACGAGAGAGGAGCCAGAGGGAGAAACAGCGAGACAGAGAGAGACAAAGATCCACAGTGAGAGACAGAGAAAGAGAGACAAGAGAGAGAGACACACACTTAGAGACAGACAGAGACAAGGAGACAGGGACAGAGACAGAGAGACAAGTACAGACAGGAGACAGAGACACACATAGAGAGATAGAAAAATAGAGATAGAGACTCCTGCACACACAGAAAGAGAAAGAAAGAGACAGGGAGACATAGAAAAAAAGAGAGAGAGACAGAGACAGAGAGAAAAGGAACAGAAACATACAGAGACAGAAATTCAGAAAGAGACAGAGAGAGACAGAGACAGATCAAGGCAGAGAGACAGAGACAAAATGAGAGACAGAGATTGAGAGAGACAGAGTGACAGAGATAGAGAGACAAGGACAGAGAGATAAGTTACAGAGATACACACACAGAGAGACAGAAAGACACACAGGCAGAGAAAGAAAAACACACAGACACACCAAGAGAGAGAGACCAACAGCAAAAGAGAGAGGGACACACAGAGACAGGAGACAGATACACACAGAGAGAGACAGAGATAAACAAGTAAGACAGAGTAAGAGACAGAGAGACACAGAGACAGAGAGACAGGTGACAGAGAAACACACACATACACACGCCGACAGAAAGTCAAGGAGACACAGAGAAAAACACAGAGAGACAAAGGCACAGAAGAGGGAAGATAGTGAAAGAGACAAAGAGAAAGACAGAGATAGAGAGAGAGAAAGAGAAGACAGAGAGACAGAAAGAGACAGAGACAGAGAGACAGAAAGAGAAGAGACACACAAAGACACAGACACACAGATAACTAGAGATAATATGCATTTACATATCAAATTCTTGAAAACAGGGAATGTTTCACCTTTGGCCTTGTGTTCCCAGCGCTCAGTAAAGAGCCTGCAAATTATAGGCTCTCCGTGCTGACAGAGCTGTTCCTGTTGCCTTCCAGTCACCTCCTGCCTCATTTCCCTCATCCCTGAAGGTCTTCGATGTGACTAAAGGGGGCTCCTAGTCACAGACTTGGGCCCAGAGGAAATCCTGGAGGCTTTCTAGTCCTCTCCTTCATTTGACAGAGACCGAGGAAGATGAAGAGATTTGCCTGAGATGAAGAGGCTGGGAAATGTCTGAGGCAGGATTTGAATCCAAGTCTTCCTGACTCCAAGGTTAGGGGTATATCTAGCAGATGTAATCAAAAACTTTCTATTTTGTGATCAATAATGGTCTCTAGTTCATCTTTGGTCACAGATTTCTTCCTCCTCCACCAGTCTGAGAAATAAACTATCCTATGTTCCTCTAATTTATTTATAACCTCGTTCTTTATGCCTAAATCATGGACCCATTTTGATCTTATCTTGGTGTAAGCTGGCTCAGTGGCTGCTGAGTGGGTCCTCTGAGTGAAAATCCAGAAATTTAAAGGGGATTTAAAATGAGCCAAAATGCAATACCAGGCTGTGGACACCAGATGGCAGATTGAATGTGTAATATCTGAGTAATTCTCTCACTCTGCTCTCTAGCTCGTTCTCTCTCTCTCTCTCTCTCTCTCTCTCTCTCTCTCTCTCTCTCTCTCTCTCTCTTTCTGTCTGTCTGCCTCTCTCCATTTGTCTCTCTCTTTCTCTGCGTCTCTCACTTCCTCTTGTCTTCTTTGTCTTTCTGTCTGTGTGTGTATGTGTGTGTCTCTCTGTCATCTATCTCTGTGTCTCTATGTCTCTATGTCTCTCAGTCTCTGTGTCTCTCTTTATCTTTATCTTACTGTCTCTCTGTTTGCATGTGCATGTGTGTATGTGAGTGAGTGAGTGTGTGTGTTTGTGTGTGTGTGTGTGTGTGTGTGTGCGGGTATATGTGTGTGTCTGTCTGCTGTTTCTCTGTCTGCCTAGAATAGGACAATGACTGGCACACAGTAGGTTCCATAAATCCCAGTTATGATCCATCAATGTAAAGAGCTTTGCGCAGCCAATGGCTCACAGCAGGTGGTATAAATGCTCACCTTTTGGATGAATTTCTGTGAATTCCCTTCTACATTCTACATGACTGGTTCCTAGTAGGGATCATCAATGCCAGTTATTATTATTATTCAATAGAAAGCCTTTAGCACCATGACTGTGACACAGTAGGCAGTATTTCAATGTAAGGCATTATTTCTCTATGGAAATTGCTTGGAACAGGGAAAGGCACCTATTTGGCCGTATAAAAATACTAGGTGTGACAAATAGAGTGTTTCACGTGGTGCCTTTCCTATAGTAGGTAGTATCAAATTCTAGTTATGATTATTCTTTTCCCGTATAATGCTTGCACAATCACTGGAAATATTGGCTACAAAGGCTAGATATTTTTCTTAATATCTGCAATGTTCTTTGCAAAATGATTGGCACTGAGTAGGTGCTCTAAATGTCAACC
Organism: Antechinus flavipes; assembly: GCF_016432865.1. Lineage (NCBI taxonomy): Eukaryota > Metazoa > Chordata > Mammalia > Dasyuromorphia > Dasyuridae > Antechinus > Antechinus flavipes. The sequence continues at coordinate 29,393,847 of NC_067404.1, read as the reverse complement.
ATCTGTATGAATAAATGTCCATTTCCAAAGGCATTTCTTGGCACACAGTAGGTGCCATAAATCCCAGTCATAATCAACATATTGGAAATGTCTGAAAGAGGGAATGGCTCACAGCAGGTGGTATAAAGAGCAACTCTCTATGACTTTCTCTGAATTCCCCTCTAGAAGGACTGCACATAGTAGGTACCCTAAATGGCAGTTATTATCATTCCTAAATAGCCAGCCCGTAGCACAAGGACTGCCACCCAGGAGGCAGGATGTCCATGTGAGCTATTATTTCTCTAAGGAAAGTCTTGAGAAGAGTGACAGGCACAAATGGGGCAGGAGGGAAAGACTAGATCTGGGAATCTAGGCATAGGGTTTCACGGGGTTACTGGCACATAGTAGGGAGGAGAGAGTGCTAGGTGTGAGGAGTCAGTTGTGTACAATGACTGGAAGAGTGCATGGAAAATCAGAAAGGCTATGAATGTCCTGGGCCCTAGCTGGGAGAAAGGGCAGGTCAATTCCCCGAGAGGCTCAGCAGCTGTGGGGTGTGAGCCTTGAGGGAGCTGTGGGGCAGCCTTTCCTGAGGCAGTGGGGCTTGTGCCCTGGGAAGGAAATCCAGTGGAGGCAGAGAGAAGAGGAGAGAGGCAAGAGAACGCAAAGGCCTCTCGGTGGGGAGCTAAGGGAACACAAGGGACTCTCTGGGAAGAGGTCAGAGAAGTGGAGCTGCTTCCCCTTGGGGAGGTGATTGAACACAGCTGCGGCTCTGTGGGGAGGGGAGAGAAGGGCAACTGCCCCCGGGTCGGGAGGTCAGAGAGACCGCAACTGCCACTCTGTGGAGACGGCAGAGAACAGCCACTGCCTCTCAGGCTCCTTGCATCATCATCATCCCCTCAAAGCAAGAGGTCCATTCTACGGGCCCGAGTTCCACCTCCACAGCCACTGGCAGGAGGTTCCTGGACCACAACAGCAGGATGTCAAGGTTAGCTCTTCTTTTTCTAGGGAAATGCTTCCAAGAGGGACAAGCACCTACTTGGCAGGATGGAACTATTAGCTCTTGGACTAGAGCGAGCGCGTTTCCCATGCTTCCTGGCACACAGTAGGGGGTATCCAATGCTACCTCCCAGTAGTCCTTTCTGCAGATTACTTGCAAGAGTAATTGGAACGTAGTAGGGGCTGTAAGCTAGCTATTATTATTCATATCTGGAAAGATTTTGTAAACGGAATGGCCCAGAGTATGGAGTAGAACAGGAATCTGTTCCTATTAATAAAAGTACACTGAGTAGGACAATGACTGGCACACAGTAGGGGCCATAAATCCCAGTTATGACCAATCAATGGAAAGTGCTTTACACAGTGACTGGCCTACAGCAGGTGTAGAAATGCTCACATGTTTTAGGACTTTCTGTGAATTCCGTTCTACACGGACTGGTCCATAAGAGGTACCATCAATGCTGCTAATTCATATTAATCAATATACAGCCCATAGTACTGCGACTTTCCCACAGTTGGCAGCATATACATGTCAGCTCTTATTTACCGACGGAAATTGCTTAGAATTAGGACAGGCACCTACTTGGCAGGATGTAAATACTAGTCATTACTAATAGAGAGAGTGTTTCCCATGGTGAGCGACACGTAGTGGGGGGGGGTACAAAGTGGTAGCTATGAATTTTAAGTGGTGTATATTGCTTGGATCCGTGACTGGAACATAATAGGGGATATAAAGGCTAACTCTTATTATTAAAATCGGGAAAATTTTTTGCAAAATGACTGGCACATAGTAGGTGTTAAGAAATGCAAACGATTACTATTAATATATGGACTTTGCCTAGAATAAGGGTTGGCACAGAATAGGGGCCATAAGTCCCAGCCATGATCAGTAAAAGTATAGTGTCTTGTACGATGACCTTCACACACGCAGATGGTATAACTGCAGACTCTTTTTAGGAATTTTGGTGAGTTCCTTTCTACAATGACTAGCACAAAGTGGGTACGATAAAGGCTACTTATTATTATTAATAAATATGCAGCCTAACTTAGGATGGTGACTTTCACAAAGTAGGCAGTTTGCAAATGTCAGCTCTATGGAAAGAGCTTAGAACTGGGACAGGCACCTATTTGGCAACATGTAAATACTAGCTATTACTAATATAGTGTTTTTCACATGGCGAGTGGCACATAGTAGGTGTCATAAAAGGGTAGCTGTGATCACTAAATTGTGTACAATGCTTGGATCAATGACTGGAACGTAATTGGGATTATAACTGTTAGCTGTGGTGATCTTTTTCTTCTCAAAACGCTGCCGGTTTAGCTTAGAGCCCTCCAAATATCTCCCAATCCAAAGGTTCTGGGGGGTTAGAAAATGACCTCATGCCGCTTCAAACTGCAGGCCCTTTGAACAACGGTTACTGGCCGTTTATCGGCCCTGGTGGAAACAGAACTATTAACCATCCATCCTGAGGTGATACGGAGACCCCAAATTCCCAGTAGGAGTTAGAATTTGGGCACCCCCATGTCTCCTAGAATCTGACGTGCTCAAGAATCTAGCATGTCAAATGGAAATGGTGTACACAGAAGCGAGCCAAGCTGGGAAGTCAGGGGCGTCGGTTCTTGCGTGAAAAGATAGCAGAAGCTCCCCTAACCTCTGACCCGCTGGATAATACAATCCTACTTCTATTGTAATGCCAGAGAAACTGAGGTAAGATAGAGATTAGAGAATAGTTAATATTTTATTTGAATGGGAGAGATTTACTGGGACCAAATGGATCCATGGTTTGGTCCCCGGGCTGAATGAGACTATCATCTCCAAGAATCCAGCAAACAATGTGAGTTTTCAATGACATATATATACACATGGCTCAGACTCAGATGGTAGCTTGAGGCAGGGGTGCAGCCAGGATGCTGAGAGCAGGAACAGGACTCTGACAGGGTGGGGTGAGCCTCTGGAGAGAGGGATGACATAATAGGGGAAGGCACCCTGGAGATGGAGAGAGACGTCTTGATAAGATGGTATCTGATTTTCTGATAGTTTGGGATGGAGAGAGGCATTCTGATATTCTTTTTTTTGGGGGGGGGAAATTAAATATTTTTTATTATAGATTTTTATTTACAAGTTATAGGCATGGGTAATTTTACAGCATTGACAATTGCCAAACCTTTTGTTTCAATTTTTCCCCTCCTTCCCTCCATCCCCTCCCCCTGATGGCAGGTTGACCAATGCATGTTAAGTATGTTAAGGTATAAATTAAATACAATATAAGCATACATGTCCTGACAGTTATTTTGCTGCACAAAAAGAATCTGACTTTGAAATAGTGTACTATTAGCCTGTGAAGGAAATCAAAAATGCAGGTGGTCAAAAATAGAGGGATTGGGAATTCTATGTAATGGTTCCTAGTCATCTCCCAGAGTTCTTTTACTGGGTGTACTGGTTCAATTCATTACTGCTCTATTGGAGCTGATTTGGTTCATCTCATTGTTGAAGAGGGCCACGTCCATCAGATTTGACCATCATATAGTATTGTTGATCTCCCAGTCCTGCTCATTTCACTCAGCATCAGTTCATGTAAGTCTCTCCAGGCCTTTCTGAAATCATCCCGCTGGTCATTTCTTATTGAACAATAATATTCCATAATCTTCATATGCCACAATTTATTCAGCCATTCTCCAATTGATGGGCATCCACTCCATTTCCAGTTTCTGACCACTACAAAGAGACCTGCCACAAACATTTTGGCACATACAGGTCCCTTTCCCTTCTTTAGTATCTCTTGGGGATATAAGACCAGTAGTAGCACTGCTGGTTCAAAGGGTATGCACCGTTGGATAACTTTTTGAGCATAGTTCCAAACTGCACCTCCCGCTTACAAATATTGTGTTAATTTTGCTGTTGGCAGCCAGGGGAGAAAATGCAGGAGCAGTAATAGATAAAATGCCCCTCTTGGGAGACCTGGGGAGTTCAGTCTTGCTCCTACAGGCGGTGGTGATCGGCCCAGGCTTAGGGACTGTGGAAAGAAAAAATAAGATCAAAAAGGCCCAGAGTGTGGGATCAGAACTCTCTGAAGGTGATCCAGGACTCTATTGCCTATAGTAAGAAGACAGAAGCAAGCTTGGGAAATTTAGAGATGTCTAAGCCCAAAGGCACAAGGACCTTTTTTTTGGCCTATAACATGGTAAAAGGATGGGAAATTCCCAGAAATCAGGGCATCTGAACTAGACACCTGGTGGAAGATAAAGGGCTTCCTATAGAGATTAAAATAAAAAGGTACAAATGCATGGGGAGCTTTGGCAGTACTCTATCAACTTCTAGCTCAATACAGATGAGATGGGGAACAAGGAACAGAAGGATCCGTTTTTATTTTCTAAAGGAATTAGAAAGAATCATATTAATTTCTGACTTTGGACACCAGATGTCAGCAAGAGACCGTGTTTTATGTTTTAATGGCCATTAATTCATGAACAAGCATTAATTTGGCCCCTATGATTTACAGACTCTTCCCTGAGTGCTGGGAACACAAAGACAAAAATGGACCCGTCCATGTTTGCACGGATTTGATATAAAAATGCATTGTATCTCTAGTTATCTGTGTGTCAGTGTCTCTCCGGTTTCTCTCTCTGTCTCTATCAATGTGTCTCTCTCTGTCTCTCCCTGTTTCCTGTCTTTTTCTGTCTCTGTCTCTCTCTTTTTGTCTGTCTCTTTGGCTCTGTTTGTCTGTCTTTCTGTCTGTCTCTTTGTGTGTGTATGTGTGTGTCTCTCTGTCATCTATCTCTGTCTTCTGTCTCCTCTCTCTCTATCCTTGTCTCTCTGGCTCTGTCACTCTCTGTGTGTCTCTGAATGCCTCTGTCTCTGTCTTTTTCTCTGAATGTCACTGCCTCTGTTTCTCCTTGTCTCCCTCTTTGTCTCTCTTCCTCTCTCTCTCTGTCTCTTTCTCTCTGTCTCTTCTTTTTCCCTCCCTCTCTGTGTGTCTTTGTCTTTGTCTCTCTATCTCTATTTCTCTACCTCTCTGTGTGTCTCTTTCTCTGTCTCTCTCTTTTTATGTGCCACTCTTGTCTCTCTGTCTCTGTTTCTCTTTGTCTCTGCCTCTCTTTGTTTCTGTCTCTCTGTCTCCCTCTCAGTTTCTCCGTTTCTCTGTCCTTGTCTCTGTCTCGATAGCTCTGTCTTTGAATGCCTCTATCTCTGTCTCTCCTTGTCTCTCTCCTTGTTTCTGTCTCTCTCGCTCTCTGTCTCTCTTTGTATCTCTGTCTCTGTCTCAATCTGCCTCTGTCTGTATCTGTCTTTGTTTCTCTTCATCTGTGTTTCCCTCTGTCTCTGTTTCTTGTCTCTTTCTCGCTCTGTCTCTCTGTGTCTCTCGCACTGCCTCTGTCTCTCTTTGACTCTGTCTCTTCTTGTCTCTATCTCTGTCTCTGTCTATGTCTATGTATTTTTCTCTATCTTTCTTTCTCTCTTTCTGTTTCCCTCTCAGTTTCTCTCTGTGTGTCTTTTGTCTCTTTGTGTGTGTGTCTCTCTCTGTGTTGATATCTCTGTCTCTCAATGCCTCTATCTCTGTCTCTCCCCCCTCCCTCTTTTCCTCTCTCTCTCTCTATCTCTGTCTCTCAATCTGTCTGTCTGTTTCTCTCTGTCTCTTCTGAATTTCTCTGTCTCTGTCTCATCTTGTCTCCCTCTCTATCTCTTTATCTGTAGCCGTCTTTCTAACAGTCTGTTTTTCTCTGTCTTTCTTCTTGTCTCTCTCTCTGTCTCTGACTTTCTGTCTCTTTTTCTCTCTGTCTCTGTCTTTTTCTCTGTGTTTCTCTATTTCTCTCTCTGTCTCTCTCCTTTTGTTTCTCAGTTGCTGTTTCTTTCTGACTCTCTCTCTCTCTCTGCCTTTCTCTATCTCTGTCTCTTTCTGTCTTGGTCTATCTCTGACTATGTCTCTTTTTCTCTGTGTCTCTCTTTTCTCTATGTCTGAGTGTCTCCTGTATCTCTGTCTCTGTATCGCTCTGTCTCTTTCTTTGTTTGCCTCTGCTTCTGTCCCTCTGTCTCTATTTCTGTCTCTGACTCTTCTTTGTCTCTATCTCTGTCTCTATATCTGTTTTTGTCTAACTGGCACTGTGTATTTATGTGCATGTCTCTCTGTCTCTGCCTCTTTCTGTCTCTCTTTCTAGCTCTGTCTCTGCCTCTTTCTGTCTCTTTCTCTGTCTCATTATTTCTGTTTCTGTATTTGTCTTTCTGTTTCTCTTTCTGTGGTTCTGTTTCCTGTCTCTCTGTCTCTGTCTCTGTCTTTGTTTCTCTCTCTCTCTGTGTCTTGGTCTCTGTCTCTATCTCTCTGTCTCTATCATTCTATCTCTGTTCTTGTCATTGAGCATGTGTCTTTGTGTGTGTATGTGTGTGTGTCTCTCTGCCTATTTCTGTCTCTGTCTCATTCTCTGTCTTGATATTTCTCTGTTTCTGTATCTGTCTTTCTCTGTCTCTCTCTCTGTTTCTGTCTCTCTGTTTCTGTCTCTCTCTGTCCTTGTTTGACTGTTACTGTGTGTGTGTGTGTGTGTGTGTGTGTGTGTGTGTGTGTGTGTGTGTGTGCGTGTATGTGTGTATCTCTCTGTCTGCCATTTCTCTGGCTCTGTCTACGTTTCCCATTATTAAAGATCTGCTTAAGATGAAAATTGTCGCTAAATTCACTTCAGGGCCCACTCAATGTGACTCTTGCAACTAAAAACCTTAAAAAAAAAACCCCCAAAATTAAAAATCTCCAATTAAATACCAAATTTGAAATTTTGAAAATAAAAGGTGAGATTAATAAAATGGAAAATAAGAAAACTATTGAATTAATAAATCAAACTAAAAGTTGGTTTTATGAAAAATCCAAGAAAACAGAAAATCTTTTGATTGGAAAAAGGAAAAAGAGCAAATCAAATTGTCAGTCTCAAAAATGAAAAGGGAGAATTTTCCACCAATGAAGAAGACATTAGAGCAAGGATTAGGAGTTATTTTGCCCAACTATATGTCAATAGATTTGATAATCTAAGTGAAAGGGAGGAATACCTACAAAAATATAGGTTGCCCAGATTAACAGAAGAGAAAATAAATTACTTAAATAGTCCCATTTTAGAAAAAGAAATGGAACAAACTAGTAATCCACTCCCTGAGAAAAAAATCTCCTGGGCCAGATGGATTTGTCTATGAATTCCATCAAACGTTTAAAGAACAATTAATTCCAGTACTATACAAACTATTTGAAAAAATAAGGACAGAAGGAGTCCTACCAAATTCCTTTTATGATGCAGATATGGTGCTGACACGTAAACTAGGGGTATATGAAAACAGAGAAAGAAAATTATGGACCAATTTCTCTAATGAATATTGATGCAAAATTCCTAAATAAAATATTAGTAAAGAGATTACACAAAGTCATCCTCAGGAGAATACACCATGACCAAGTAGGATTTATACCAGGAATGCAGGGCTGATTCAATATGAGGAAAACTATTAGCAGAATTGACTATATCTGTGGTGAGTTCAAATGTTGGAGTTCTTGTTCTTCTCCCAACACAGCCGGTTTAGCTTAGAGCCCTCCAAATATCTCCAAATCCAAAGGTTCTGTCCTTCAGCCTCTGCCTCTGCTTTCTTCGGCCTCCAACCAGCACAGAGATGGAATGAATCTCTTGTCTCCTTCACGTGGGGCTCGGCTAGCTTTCTGGTGAGTCTTTCAGACCAGCTTGGTCTCAGTGGGGGAAGTGCAGGAGCCCAGCCACCAACTACAGTGGTGTGAGATGAAGATGAATCTGGTTGTCCACTGAACTCTCCACTTGTAGCTTTATCCTCTGAAAACTCTTCTTCTGCCACCAGCCAGCCAAGTGGAAAATATTCTTCCTTGCCTCAGAGAGAGGCCTTCTGGCGTAATTCAGCTGAAATCTCCCAAAGTACTCTGTGTCTGCACCAGAGTGCTCCTCTCCAACCCGCTGAACTCTCTTCTTCGACCAGCCAGCCAAATGGAATATATTCTTGAATAGCTCTCTTTTCACTGGCCTTATATCTGACTCTTCTGAGAGAATGGGATTATGGGTTTTCTCCCATAGTGCTCTCTGGCCCAAAGAGCTTCAAGGGAGGTGTGAACTCACAAAGTTACAAAGTTTACTTTGTGAAGCTGGCATACTTGTGAACTCCAATGAGTAAAGGTGCAAACACGAGCATTGTACTAATTAGTTCTACTTAGTACCTTGTTTCAGGTTCTGGCCCAAAACATCTTCTTGTAAGATTAGATCAACTCTAATTAGTAGCAGTTTGTAAAGATTCCAACAGTTAGCCCTTACTCTTAATATCTAGAAAGTTTTGTTTTGTTTTGTTTTGTTTTGTTTTGTTTCAGAATGACTGGCACAAAGGATGTTTGTGGCAGCCCTCTTGGTAGTGGCCAGAAACTAGAAACTGAGTGGATGCTCATCAATTGGAGAATGGCTGAATAAATTGTGGCATATGAATTTTTTTCCTTTCCTTTTTTATCTTGGGTGCATTGTTTGTTTGTTTGTTTGTTTGTTTGTTTTAATAATTATAACTTTTTATTGACAGAACCCATGCCAGGGTAATTTTTTACAACATTATCCCTTGCACGCACTTCTTTTCTGATTTTTCGCCTCCCTCCCTCCACTGCCTGCCCCAGATGGCAAGCAGTCCTATACATGTTAAATATGTCACAGTATATCCTAGATACAAAATATGTGTGCAGAACCGAGCAGTTCTCTTGGTGCAAAGGAAGAATTAGATTCAGAAGGTAAAAATATCCCGGGGGGGGGGGAAAACAAACATGCAAAACGTTTACATTCATTTCCCACTGTTCTTTCTTTGGGTGTAGCTGCTTCTGTCCATCCTTGATCAGTTGAAACTGAGTTAGATCTTCTCTGTGTCGAAGAAATCCACTTACATCAAAATAGATCCTCATACAGTATCGTTGTTGAAGTATATAATGGTCTCCTGGTTCTGCTCATTTGCCTCAGCATCAGTTCCTGTAAGTCTCTCCAAGCCTCTCTGTATTCATCCTGCTTGTCTTTTCTTACACAACAGTAATATTCCATAACATTGCTATACCACAATTTACCCAACCATTCTCCAATTGATGAGCATCCACTCAGTTTCTAGTTTCTGGCCACTACAAACAGGGCCGCCACAAACATTTTGGCACGTACAGGTCCCTTTCCCTTCTTTAGTATCTCTTTGGGGTATGAGCCCAGTAGTAGCACTGCCGGATCAAAGGGTGTGCAGAGTTTGATAACTCTTGGGGCATAATTCCAGATTGCTCTCCAGAATGGTTGGATTCCTTCACAACTCCAGCAACAGTGCATCAGTGTCCCAGTTTTCCCGCATCATTATTTTTTTCCTGTCATCTTTGCCAGTCTGACAGGTGTGTAGTGGTATCTCAGAGTTGTCTTAATCTGCATTTCTCTGATCAATAGTGATTTGGAAGATTCTTTCATATGAGTGGTAATGGTTTCAATTTCAGCATCTGAAAATTGTCTGTTCATATCCTTTGACCATTTATCAATTGGGAGGATGGCTTGATTTCTTATAAATTAGAGTCAATTCTCTATATATTTTGGAAATGAGGCCTTGATCAGCACCTTTACCTGTGAAGATGTTTTCCCAGTCTGTCACTTCCCTTCTGATCTTGTTCGTATTACTTTTGTTTGTACAAAGGCATTTTCATTGGATATAATCAAAATTTTCTATTTTATGATCAATAATGGTCTCTAGTTCATCTTTGGTCACAGATTTCTTCTTCCTCCACAAGTCTGAGAGATAAACTATCCTATGTTCCTCGAATGTATTTATAACCTCGTTCTTTATGCCTAAATCATGGACCCATTTTGATCTTATCTTGGTGTAAGCTGGCTCAGTGGCTGCTGAGTGGGTCCTCTGAGTGAAAATCCAGAAATTTAAAGGGGATTTAAAATGAGCCAAAATGCAATACCAGGCTTTGGACACCAGATGGCAGATTGAATGTGTAATATATGAGTAATTCTCTGACTCTGCTCACTAGCTCGTTCTCTCTCTCTCTCTCTTTCTCTCTCTCTCTCTCTTTCTGTCTGCCTCTCTCCATTTGTCTCTCTCTTTCTCTGCGTCTTTCACTTCCTCTTGTCTTCTTTGTCTTTCTGTCTGTGTGTGTATGTGTGTGTCTCTCTGTCATCTATCTCTCTGTCTCTGTGTCTCTGTGTCTCTATGTCTCTCAGTCTCTGTGTCTCTCTCTCTTTATCTTTATCTTAATGCCTGTCTCTCTGTTTGCATGTGCATGTGTGTATGTGAGTGAGTGTGTGTGTGTGTGTGTGTGTGTGTGTGTCTGTCTGCTGTTTCTCTGTCTGCCTGTTTCCGTCTCTGTCTCTTTCTCTGTCTTGGTCTACATTTCCCATTACTAAAGATCTGCTTAAGAAGAAAATTGCTGCTAAATTCCCTTCAGGACTAAGGCCACTCAATATGACTCTTGCAACTAAAACCCTAGGAAAAAACAAATTTAAAAAACCCCCAATTTAATACCAAACTGGAAATTCTGAAAATAAATGGGGAGATTAATAAAATTGAAAATAAGAAAATTATTGAATTAATAACTAAAACTAAGGGTTGGTTTTATGGAACAAACAAGAAAATACAAAAACTTTTAGTTAATTTGATTAGAAAAAGCACAAAGAGCAAATGAAAATGTTAGTCTCAAAAATGAAAAGGAAGAATTTTCCACCGATGAAGAGGAAATTAGAGCAATGATTAGGGGTTATTTTGCCCCACTATATGTCAATAGATTTCATAATCTAGGTGAAAGGGAGGAATACTTACCAAAATCTAGGTTGCCCAGATTAACAGAAGAGGAAATAAATTACGTAAATAGTCCCATTTTAGGAAAAAATAGAACAAGCTAGTAATCAACTCCCTGGGAAAAAAATCTCCAGAGTTAGATGGATTTATATGTGAATTCCACCAAAAACTAAAGAAAAATTAATTCCAATACAATGCAAACGATATGACAAAATAGAGACAGAAGAAAAATTCCTTTTATGACACAGATATGGTGCTGAAACTAGGGGTACATGAAAACAGAGAAAGAAAATTATGGACCAATTTCCCTAAAGAATATTGATGCAAAAATTTTAAATAAAATATTAGCAAAGAGATTACAGAAAGACATCCCCAGGGGAATATACCATGACCAAGAAGGATTTATACCAGGAATGCAGAGCTGTTTCAATAGGAGGAAAACTATTAGCAGAATTGACTATATCAATAACCAAAGTAACAAAAACCATATGATCATCTCCACAGATGCAGAAAAACATTTGATAAAAATCCAACACCCATTCCTATTAAAACACTAGAGAGTATAGGAATAGTCAGTGGCACCTATTAAAGCCATCAGCAAGCATCATATGTAATGGGAACAAACTAAAACCATTCCCAATAAGATCAGGAGTGAAACAAGGTTGCCCACTATCACCATTACTATTCAATATTGCATTAGAAATGTTAGCTTTGGCAATAAGAGAAGAAAAAAGACGAAAGAAATTAGAGTAATAAATGAGGAAACCAAATTATCACTCTTTGCAGATGATACGATGGTATACTTAGAGAATCAACTAAAAAATATTAGAAACAATTCACAACTTTAGCAAAGTTGCAGGATACAAAATAAATCCACATAAACCATCAGCATTTTTTGTATATTACCAGTAGCAAGAGATACAAAAGGAAATTCCACTCAGAATAACTGTTGATAGTATAAAATTTAGGGGCATCTAGCTGTCAAGCGAAAGTCAGGCACTATGTGAACACAACTCCAAAACACTTTCCACACAAATAAAGTCAGATCTAATCAGGCGGAAAAATATCGATTGCTCATGGATAGGCTGAGTGAATATAATAAACAGGACAATACTGCCTAAATTAATTACTTATGTAGCGCCATACCAATCAAACTCCCAAGAAATTATTTTGCAGACCTAGAAAAATAATAACAAAGTTCACCTGAAAGAACAAAAGGTCAAGAATTTCAAGGGAATTAATGAAAAAAAAATGCCAGTGAAGGTGGCCTAGGTGTACCAGATCTAAAACTCTATTACAAAGCAGTAGTCATCAAAACCATTTGGTCCTGGCTCAGAAATAGCGTAGTCGATCAGTGGAATGGGTTAGGATCACAGGACAAAATAGTCAATAAACGACAGCAATGTAGTATCGCAATCCCAAAACCCAGCTTTTGGGATAAGAACTCACTATATGACAAAAACTACTGGGAAATTGAAAACAAGTATGGCAGAAACTAGCCAGGGACACACACCTAATGCCACACGCCAAGATAAGGTCAAAATGGGTTCATGATTTAGATATAAAGGCTGATAGTATAAGCAAATTAGGAGAACATGGGATAATTTACCTCTCAGATCTGTGGAGAAGGAAGGAATGTGTCCCAAGAAGAACTGAAACTCATAATTGAACACCAAAGAGATAATTTTGATGATAGTAAATTAAAATGTTTTGTACAAACAAAACAAATGCAGACAAGATCAGCAGGGAAACAATACACGGGGAAAACATTTTTACATTTAAGGGTTCTGATAAAGGGCCCATTTCTAAAACAGAGAACTGATTCAAATTTATCAGAATCCAAACCATGCTCCAACTGATAACCGGTCAAAGGATATGACCACACAAGTTTCATATGAAGAAATTAAAAACATTTCTAATCATATGAAAAGATGCTCCCAATCACTATCGATCAGAGAAATGCACATTAAGACACCTCTGAGACACCACTATACGACTCTGAGATTGGCCAAGATGACAGGAAATAGGATAATGATGAATGTTGGAGGGGATGTGGGAAAACTGGAACGCTGGTACATTGTTAGTGGAACTGTGAATGGATCCAACCAAAAGAGAGAGCTATTTGGAACTAGGCCCAAAAAGCTTGTCAAACTCTGCCTACCCTTTGACTCGGCAGTGTTTCTACTGGGCTTCTATCCCAAAGACATCTTCAAAGAGGGACCCACGTGTGTAAAAATGTTTGTGGCAGCCCTTTTTGTAAGCCCTTTTGGCAAGGAACTGGAAACTGAGTGCATGCCCATCAGTTGGAGAATGGCTGAATAAGTTAGAATAGATGAAGGCAATGGAATATGATTGTTCTATAAGAAATGATCAGGAGGAAGAGGCCTGGAGAGACTTACATGAACTGACGAGAAGTGAAATGAGCAGAATCAGGAGATCATTGTACACGGCAACATCAATATTATGCTACGATCAATTCTGGTGAACGTGACTCTTTCCAACAAAGAGATGACTGATGCCAGTTCCAGTGATCATGTGATGAAGAGAACCATCTGTACCCAGAGAGAAAACAGTAGGAACTGAATGTGGATCACAGGATAACATTCTCATTCTTCTTGATGTGGTTCACTTGCATTTTGTTTTCTCATTCGTTTCCTTTCCTTTTTGATCTAATTTTTCTTGTGCAACAAGAGAATTGTAGAAATATGTTTACATATATTGGATCGAACCTATATTTTAACATGTATAACCTATATTGGGATTGCTTGTCATCTAGGGGAGGAGGTGGGGGAAGGACAGAAAAATCTGGAACATGAGGCTGTGCAAGGGTCAATGTTGAAAAATTATCCATGCACATGACTTGAAAATAAAAAGGTTTTAAAAAATGATCAGTAGCATTTACCAAAAACCATCAAACAAGCATCATAGCTAATGGGGACAAACTAGAACCATTTCCCATTGAGATCAGGGGTGAAACAAGATTGCCCATTATTACCTTTCCTACTCAATATTGTATTAGAAATGTTAGCTTTTCTTTCTCTAGCTATTTCACTTAATATATAAGTATCATTTTAAAACTGTGGTTAGATTTCTTCCAGAAATGCCAATTGATTTTTATAGACAAGCTATGTTTTTCTTTGAACTATTTCTTCTAGTTAAGGTGTCATTATCTTTTAATTATATCTTTGGCTTCTTCTTATTCTTTTACTATAATATGAATATTCTATTTTGTCTGTTCATTCTTCCAGAATTAAATTCTGATTTGAGATTTTGAAGAGAAAAAAAATGTTAGCTTTGACAATAAGAGAAGAAAAAGAGACTAAAGGAATTAGAGTAGGTAATGAGGAAACCAAATTATCATTCTTTGCAGAGGATATGATGGTAACTTAGAGAATCCTAAAAAATCAACTAAACAACTACTAAAAATAATTCTTCACAACTTCAGCAAAGTTGCAGGATAATTTTGTGATTTTGCTTCATCCCCCCAAAATTGACAAAGATGACAATGGATGAGAATAGTTAATGTTACAGGGAAGGTGGGGGAAATAAGGATACTGATACAGCATTGGTGGGATTATGAATGTGTCCAACTATTCTGAAAACTGATTTGGAATTTTACAAAGGAGGCAATTCACATTTGTATCCTTTACACAGAAATCCACTACTAGTCATATTCTCCAGTGAGCTCAGTGATAAAAAGAAAGGTTTTATATACACTAAGATAATTATAATATCAAATTTTTTAAAGTAGAAAAAACCTGGAGATAAAGTTGATCCCGATGGTTTGGGAGAAAGGTGAAAAAATTGTGATACATAACTATATTGATATATCACCATATTATAAAAAAGATGAAAAATGAAAACAGATGCATGGAAAGATCTTTATGAACTAATATAGAATGAATTAATCACAACCAGGAAAATAATAAACATAATTGCTACAGTGTAAACAGAAATTTGGAAACAAAATGAAACTGAACACAATAATTATCATATTCAATCCTGGCCCTGAAAAAAACACATTAGATTTTAAAAAACCCAAAAAACAAAAAACAAAAAAAAAATTGAACACTTTATTCCATAAAGTCACAGCAGAAAACTGGCAACTATTGGAAACAGAAAATAAACTAAAAATAAAAAATCTCCATGAAAGACAAACTCTAGATTTAATAAACTCAGAAAAATGATTGTCAAACATTTTACCTGCCAGGTCAAAGGGAAAAAAATACAAGCAACCAAGGAGAAAGAGATCATGTACCAAAGAACCCTAGGCTGAATTACACAAGATTATACAAAAAACATTTAAAATAGTAGACACTATGTCAAAAACAAAAAGGGAAATATTTACAACCAAGAATAAACTTATCTTGTAAAATTGTCGTAATCCTACAGGAAATAAAAATAAACACTTATTACTATGTATGAGTTATCCTTTTGAAAAAAATCATAGCTAGGTGGAACCTTTGAATTTCAAAAATAGATTTAAAAAATCTATAAAGAAATTTGAGCAACGTGAAAAGGGCAAATGATTTAAGGTACATACACATACATACACATACACACACACACTATATATATATGCTGAATATATGATATATATATAATAGTATATGTGTATGTATATGTATATATACATACTTACACTGAAATGAGGGGAAAGGGATTATTGTTCTTTCAGAAACCAACCCACTCTAAGGGTCAATCAGGTTTGAGAACAAAGGTCCAGGTCCAGGTCCTGGACATTAAAAAAAAAAAACTAAAGAGAAGAAAAGAAAAATTGTGAGAGTTGAATAGAAAAGAGATTATGGGAGAACTAACTAGTTTTAGTATTTGGGACCCCAGAAGAGTAGAAAATACAAGCTTGGGAGCAAGGATGAAGGACTTGGGAATCTTAAGAACGGTTCTATTTGATCTGAAAAAGGGAATGTTGGGAGTGGGATAGAAAAGAGTTTAACATAGAAATAGAATAAAATATATTGGGAACTGAGATCATGTAGGGAAAGGGTAGAGTTAGAAAGAGAATTGCCACAAGGCAAACAAAAATTCTAGAAAGGACTGATTACCAAAGGTGCAGAGGGACAGAAGAGAGAGGGAGAGGCATTTCTTTATAAGAAGCATAAAGATTCATCCAATGTTAAAATGAGAGGTCAAAATATATTCATCTATGCTTTGGTAGAATAAAAAATTAAATATATAAAAGCAAGAAAGGTGGCAAATATGATTTCATTCAAGGCAACAAGAAAAATGGACATGATTAAGAAATAAGCTAGGCAATTTCATAAGACTTAAAAGCACATAAGTAATGAAGCAGTATAACTATTAAATATATATTCTCTGGATATCATAACATCCATGGAAAAACTAACCACACTACAGGGAGAACAAGAGAGAAAAACAATAACCATTTTTAGATCTTTATAAATCTAACAGCAAAATAAACAAGAAATAAGCTAATGATCTGAACAAAACATTAGACAAATTAGGTATGATAGGTATTTGACAGTTACTGAATGAAAATTATATACATTTTCAGCTTTTCCTGAAATGATTACAAACAGTGAACACCAAAGAGATAATTTTGATTATATTACATTGAAAATTGTTGTACAAACAAAACGAATGCAGACAAGATTAGAAGGGTAATGATACATGAGGAAAACATTTTTACATTTAAGGATTCTGATAAAGGCCTCATTCCTAAAACATAGAGAACTGACACAAATTTATCAGAATACAAGCCATGCTCCAACTGATAAACCGTCAAAGGACAGGACCACACAATTTTCATATGAAGAAATTAAAAACATTTCTAATCATATGAAAAGATGTTCTAAATCACTATTGATCAGAGAAATGCAAATTAAGATACCTCTGAGACACCACTACACACCTCTGAGATTGGCTAACATACAGGAGATATGATAATGAAGAATGTTGGAGGGCATGTGGGGAACCTGGGACACTGATACATTGTTGGTGGAACTGTGAAAGACTCCAACCATTCTGGAGAGCGATTGGAACTATGCCCAAAGGGGTATCAAACTGTACATATCCTCTGACCGAGCAGGGTTTCTATTGGGCTTATATACCAAAGCAGGGGTCCTCAAACTGTGGTCCGCAGGCCAGGTGCGGCTCGCTGAGGACGTTTATGCAGCCCGCGGGATTATGGCAAAATCAGACCAGAAGTTACATTCGACCTAAACTCGCGTTAGCAACGCACACTTCTGGCACTGGGCTGAGGTGGAGACAGAGTGTGAGGCGATGCCGAGGTGAGGTGAGTTCCCAGGCCAGGGTGTGTGGTGTGGGGCAGGGAGAGAGATGCAGAAGACAGAGAACTGCTGGCCCGCGGCCTTGTACAGTAATGGCACCCACCCCAAGGTGATGGGGTCTCCAAAGTGAACCCGAGACCCACCATCTTGGAATTCTGGATCCCTTGCGGTTCCAGATCACTCTGGAGACTCCCTACCTTGGGGTTCCAAAGTGATCCAGAACCCCAAGACGGGGGTCTCCAGAGTGAACTGGCACCCCAAGACGTGGCTCTCCAATTGGTCTGGAGCCACAAGACAGGGGTCTCTGGAAAACACCAGACGGCGAGGGGGGGTGGCACCAAGGGATCTGCCACCCCAAAGAGTGGAGAAGTGCCCCAGATCACGAGTCCACACCTGAGACCAGGCCCCATCAAACAGGACACCGAGACCCTGGAATCCCCATGTCTCTCATTTGACCTTGAGCTGTGACCTCTCAAGGACTCTTGTTCTTAGCAATGTTGAACATTAGTAAAGAGGGTAGGGACCACTGTGAGTCAGTGACAGACTAAACAAGAAAACAAATTCCCCCAGGGGAACTCACAATTAAGCAGGAGAAAGGAAATCCTTCATGAGGCAGCTCAAAGTTCATTGCCTGGTGGGCTAGACTGAACAGAGGTAGCTTGAGCAAGGAGGAAGGCGCCATTACCGGAAGGCCCTATGAGGGATAGTCATACTGGGGGGTCCGGGGGCGGTGGGGGGCGGGCACTGAGCCCGGAGGGGTCTTTAGCCAGAATTGTCATAGGAAGCTTATCTTTGCCAAGGGAAAATGTAGACAGCGACAGAGAGACAGAGACAGAACAAGGCAGAGAGACAGAGACAAAATGAGAGACAGAGATTTAGAGAGACAGAGAGACAGAGATAGATCAAGGCAGAGAGACAGAGACAAAACAAGAGACAGAGATTGAGACAGAGAGACAGAGATAGAGAGACAAGGACAGAGAGATAAGTTACAGAGATACACACACAGAGAGACAGAAAGACACACCGGCAGAGAAAGAAACACACACACACACACACACACACACACACACACACACACACACAGACACACCAAGAGAGAGAGACAGACAGAAAAAGAGAGAGGGACACACAGAGACAGGAGACAGATACACGCAGAGAGAGACAGAGATAAACCAAGTAAGACAGAGTAAGAGACAGAGAGACAGAGAGACAGGTGACAGAGAAACACACACATACACACGCCGACAGAAAGTCAAGGAGACACAGAGAAAAACACAGAGAGACAAAGGCACAGAAGAGGGAGATAGTGAAAGAGACAAAGAGAAAGACAGAGACAGAGAGAGAGAGAGAGAGAAGAGAGAGAGACAGAAAGAGACAGACAGAAACAGAGACAGAGAGACAGAAAGAGAAGAGACACACAAAGACACAGACACACAGATAACTAGAGATAATACGCATTTACATATCAAATTCTTGAAAACAGGGAATGTTTCACCTTTGGCCTTGTGTTCCCAGCACTCAGTAAAGAGCCTGCAAATTATAGGCTCTGCATGCTGACAGAGCTGTTCCTGTTGCCTTCCAGTCACCTCCTGCCTCATTTCCCTCATCCCTGAAGGTCTTCGATGTGACTAAAGGGGGCTCCTAGTCACAGACTTGGGCCCAGAGGAAATCCTGGAGGCCATCTAGTCCTCTCCTTCATTTGACAGAGACCGAGGAAGATGAAGAGATTTGCCTGAGATGAAGAGGCTGGGAAATGTCTGAGGCAGGATTTGAATCCAAGTCTTCCTGACTCCAAGGTTAGGGGTGTATCTAGCAGATCCTGCTGTCTCTCATTCCTCTCATCCCAAGTGGTCACTTTCAGATCAGTTCATTCCTTTTTGAAATTTTAAGGAAAAAACAATTTCCCCCAAATACAAAGTTCCGTGTAGATGCCTGTGAGCCCGAACTGAACTCTTGGGTTTTCTGCCCATGACCTGGTACTGTGTGTGGCAAAGGGAGGCCTTTGCCCGGAACTTTTACTGAAAGGACAGGTTGGAAAGGCTTTACGGGACAACTTGGACGATGATGGATATCGGCAGATTAAACACAATCATCACTCCCTCACGAAAGGTTATTGAGACCTTCTGTAAGTATGCTGTCACATAAACACTTAGAAAGGGCTGAATGAGTTGTTGTATATGAATGTTGTGGAATATTATTGTTCTATAAAAAATGATCAGGAGAATGATTTTAGAGAGGCCTGCAGACACTTACATGAACTATTTACGAGTGAAATGAGCAGGATTAGGGGATCATTGTACGCAGCAGCAGCAAGATTATACGATGATCAAATCTGACTGATATGGCTCTTTTCAGCAGGGAGATGATTCAGGCCGGTTTCAATGGTCTTGTGAGGAAGAGAGCCACGTGCACCCAGGAGAGGACTATGGGAACTGGGTGTGCATCACAATATAGTGTTGTCACTTTTTTGTTGCTGCTTGTTTACATTTTGTTTTCTTCTTCATTTTCTTTTCCATTTGATGTGATTTTTCTTTGTGCAGCATAATTGTGGAACTATATGGAGAAGACTGGCACACGTTCAACATCTATCGGATTAAATGTCATGCAGAGGAGGTGGGGGGAAGGGAGGGTGAAAACAATTTGGAACACAAGTTTCTGCAAGGGAGAATGTTGAAAACCATCATGTGTATGTTTTGAAAATAAAAATTTTTACAAAATAGAGAGGTAGAACTGTCTGGAAAAGGGAGGTGGATAAATGGAACAGATTGGCAAGGGAGAATCAGAAACTGTGGCACTCAATTAGCTAGTATTTGATGATTTTGAAAATATAAATTATTCAGTACAGAACTCATTTCAATACAAACTGCTCAGAAAAATAGAAAGCATTTGGGGAGAAATTGGACTTACACCAATAACTTACACTACATTTTAAATAGATATCTGACCTTTATATTTAAGATCATACCATTAAGAAGTTAGAAGAGAAACAGATCATGTACTTCTCACAGCTATGGATAAGACTCATTCTTAACCTAGCAGGGGAGAGAAGGAATTATAAAAAGTAAAATGCATAAACTTCAATTACATGAAAGTGAAAAGTTAGGAAAAAATTAATTCACCTAAGAGAGGAGAGGAAGCTGTTAAACTTAAAAACAAAATTTTGTACCGCATGTCTCTGATGGTAAGTCTTTCTGGTTCTTGAGAAGTCACAGAAATAGCCAGGGTGTGTCAGTAGCCCAACTTTCCCTGATGTGGGACTGCCACATTAAACAGCCTTTGCTTCCCTCCCATCTCCCTTGGGCTCTTTAGCACCTGCGGAAGCAGGCTTGGGCCTCCTACCCCTGGAAAAGGATAATTTTTTTTTAACAAAATCTCTCTGAGCACAAAGGGGGCTTTTCCTTTTTGCATGTAAAAATAAAAACAAAAATCAGTATAAAATGTTTTTTTAAGTGCCTACTATGTGCGAAATAAGAAAGTGTGAATAGTATAGAAAGCTGGCCTTCCTATCATCTCTCTCACAGCCTAACTGACATGGAAGACCATCTAGGAATGCTTCCTCTCTCAGACTGGTTCTCCAGTGAGATCAGCTGATGTTTCCAGAGCATTTTGGAGTCCTTTGCTGAAAATCCCTGACAGATCTGTCATCTCAGGGAGATCCAGCCTCTTCCGTCCAAGCTCCATTCCTGTGGAGGAAGGCATTGCACAGAGGAAGGATGTGGAACCCAGGGACAGAAAATCACTTGGGCAGGTATAGCCCTGGGAGTGTGGCTCTAGAGCTCCGATCAAGGATTGTGGAGTCTAACTACCTCATTTAAGAAGAGGAAACTGATGTCCCTGGAAGGTCACTGACTTGCTGGTCGTGACACAGACGTGACAGAGGCTACATGTGAAACCCTTGACCTCTAACTCTCAATCTAGCGTCCCCAAAGTACCCACCCCCTGCCACTTGCCTTTCCTGAGCCCCGCCAGTCTGTCCTTGTACAGAATATGGTTTTAAGAAGCATTTTCTCATTTGGTGATCTGGTCCACGCTGATACAAAGGCAAGGCGAAAGGGGAGGAGAAGGAGGGAGCGAGCCCCTTGGCTCTGGGAGCTGAGTCGGATCAGCACCTGGGGAGGCCGGCCAGTCCTGCTGTCCCAGTGTCTACCTCTTCTCCTCCTCCCCAAAAGAGGGCTCTTAGATGGGCTGGTTATCTAATAACATTAACAGTTATTTTACTAAAGGACAACCTAGCCTAGCCCCGGGTAGATCAGGCAGTACACAAGCACCCAACAAATGATGTTTCCCCCCTGAAGTGAATCGGTTCAAAAAAAGATATATACAAGATATATACACACTGGTGTCCGATATCCCCAACTACCATCTTGAGCCTATGTTGCCGTTCCATATTCCTTGATAATCTGTGCTGGGGCCAGGCATCTCCCTACCCATTAGCATCACCAATTTGAATAGATTATGGCGTGTTCAACAAATAGGCTTCAACTAAATTCCTTCAAACATCCCTCATTACCCCCTAATAAATGCTGGTGGACACAATTAAGCACTGACCCATATTACAAACAATATTTGACTTGTTCCTTCTGTTTCTATACTCACTACAATCTATGATATCTACCCTCTCTAGTTGACGAGTACAAGTCCATTCACACTTACTCTGTCACATCCATGGCCCTGCACCTGTTTGATTTAGGCAATGCCCCAATAAGGTCCCCCAGATCAATACCACTATCAAGATTTTACATGCAGAGTTCAGCAGTTCCTTTTCAATATTTGTCTCAGCTCGGTTTCTGGATTCAGTGTGGAAGTCCACACCCTTGGAGTGTCCGCTGGTCCTTTAATTCTGGTTTGCTGAGTCCACCCACTTTCCTGTGTAGCACTGCTATGTCTGATGTCAAGAAGATCTGGAACGGTCCTTCCCAGGTCAGGGTCAGCTTGTCCTCCTTCCACGTCTGAATCAGGACCCAGTCTCCAAGCTAGAACTTATGCCCCGTGAATCCTAAGGGAGGAGTCTGAGCAATAAGCCCTTTTAGTGGTAAAATTTTCAGATGTTGCAGTACAGACATGACGCATTTCCTTAAAAACAAATCCTTGGTTTCAAATATTGGATCCAAGGAAGGATTTTGTATTCCTTTTGAATAAGGGTGACCATACAATAATTCATAAAGTGATAATCCCACATCCCTTCTGTGTTTTATTCTATTCTTAATAAGGCAAGAGGAAGGCACTTGGTCCAGGGCAATTGTGTCTCAACCAATTTAGTCAGCTGCTGTTTAATTTCCTTATTCATCCTTTCCACTTTGCCTGATGAGGGCAGAGGTTATGGGGTGTGTAGGTCCCATGATATTTCTAGAGCTTGGGCCACAGATAGGAGGATCTTAGCTGTGAAACGGGTGCCTCGGTCCGAATCTTCCTGCTCCACCAACCCATACCCTGGAGTGATATGCTCAAGGAGTACTTTTACGACTGCCAAGGCAGTTGCCCAGGCAAGGGGAAAGGCCTCCACCCATGAGGTCAGATGGTCCACTATGACCAAAAGCTATTTGAGATGCCCCACTGATGGCAGCACTGATGGTAAAGTCCACCCGAATGCTTTGGAAAGGCCTGACACCAGGGGGCCTTTCTTCTTTTTGGGCTTGTCTTTGGGCGGCCCCATTCATCCTCTGACAGACAGGACACCCGCTGACCAGTTGCTTGCTATTGTGTACAAGCCAGTGCCACAGACTTAGTCAGCACCACGTCACACAGGTCTTGGACACCCCAAGGACTGCCCTGATGTAAATGGTGGAGCACATGTCTCATACCTGCTGTGGTCAGTACCTCTCTGCCATCAGGGAGGAGCCAGTGTCCCTCTTTATCCTCCTGAGCACCAAGGCTTTGGATTTCCTGCTTCTTTTCTGGGGTAAGGGAAGGTGGAAGCTTTGGAGGCAGAAATGCCAGAATCAGCACCATCATTTCCTCTGTACTTACCAATCCCTCTTCTTCAGCCCGTTTTGCCTCCTCATCTGCAAAGCAGTGTCCCCTTGTCCGAAATCTCCTCTTTGGTGACCCTGCACATGAATCACTGCAACGTTCTTAGGTAACTTAAGATTAGTCAAAATTTCAGTGACCAATGCCCTGTGTGCCAATCCCTTACCTTTACTGTTTCCAGTCTTTCCCTCAAGTAATTTACAGGATCCAATTTCTTTTTCCCTTCACTTATACAATGACTTAAATATTTTACCTCACATTTCACAAATTGCAATTTGTCTTAAGAAATTCTCAGTCCCTGTGTTCCTAAATAATTTAACAAATTGATATTGACTTGGACAAGGTCACTCTTTTTCCTTCCTGCCGCAAGAAGATCATCTACATATTGTAAGACTTTTAACAATAAGAAATTTATGCCAGAATGTTCACACAATTCGTATATACCCAAATAGATGTTCCATAAATTGAATATTATATTAATCATTTTGTTTTTTTTTAAATACCCAATACACAGAAAAATCCCAAACTACATATTGTCCATAACAAAAACATTTTCAAAAGGACAGAGGCAAAAACTATTATCCTTGGAGTCCCTTTAAATAATTGTCTTCAATACAATTAATTAAAACTTCCTATTTTTACATAAAATACCCTGAAAAGTTCTTTAAAACATCAATTAAACTTTTTTGAAATAACTCTTCCAAACTATGTATCACATTTCTGATTATATTCTTTAAACATGAAAACCATTATGTATCTAAAGAAACAAATGTCCAATCAATTAACATCTTGTAAGAGCAGCGTATCCTTTTAAATGAGTTGGCTTTCTTCAGCCAAAAGCGGCTACACCTTTCCACTACTGCTCTCCCCCTGCAAAAACACATTCCATCTCACAGCCGTCTCTCTGTGACTATCCTTTCCAACCAGTTCCTTCTTTTTCCCACTAATTTCTTCTTGAAATCATTTGCTCCCACTAATCAATCCTTAAATCACCTTCATTCTCCTGTCCCATCTCTCTGTCTCTCCTCCCAAGGCCTACTTGCTCAAACCTTCTCCAACAGACTTTAAACACTCCCAAACTATTCATTGCTTTTGTAAATCAATCTCTTTTGTCCCTTGTCTTTAAATCACGTTTTTTTAAAAATAAACTTTAAACTTCAAGGTTCACAATTAAGTTTGAACCAAATTTCATAAAACTCATAATATAGTTTACAAATTACTCAATATTTTAAAAAAGCAATATACCATTTAAGTAGGGAGATACAAACATGACCCCCCCTAAGGTAAGCTATTGGCATTTTTTTAAATAACCTCTATTTTAATTTAAAGTCAAACCAAACAATAAGGCAAAAAAAAAAGTTTTTCTCTTCGGTTGTTAAGGCCACAATATTCAAACAATTCTTAAGATTTTATCCTCTTAATAAACCTAACATGTGCAAGGCAACAGTAAAATTATTTCAAAATTATTCCAATGTCAATTTTATTTCAATTTCAAAATTATAATACTTCTTTAAAATACAGTAAGTTCCCAAAATACTTAATGAAATGTTGTAGACAAACAATTACCCAGTTTAGCCTTCCTAAACTTTCTGTTCTCTAATTCCATGAAAGCAAACTTGCTAATAATGATTTTTCTTTCTTCTCCTGGGGAAAAAATGTTTTGGGTTTTTTTTTTTTTGGAAGTATGCCTAGTTTTCCCACAGGTCCAACAGGTCAGAGCACCCCCCCCCATGTCCAACTATTTACCTCTCTCACTATATTTTTATTCCTCCCTTCCAATATCTGCAACTTCTTATTTCCAATCTTAACACACATACCAATTTAAAGTTATTTTAAAATTAACCAGTACTTTAGTTTGTGAAATTTCCTAAAATCTACCTAGATATTCCATTCAAACTTCTTTTCTTCAGTAAGCCAGGAAAGAGTTAAGCACCAATCCCTGATTTACCTTGAATTTTTTTTTTCTGACTGAGTCCTGATAACAGGTTCCTTGTTTACAGGAGTGATATCCACTGTTCTTCTATTTTCTCAAAACTTTCCAGACTTTCCATCTATGTTCTTATTTTTCCCCTTCTTCTCCTCTTCGCCCCACAATTCAGCCTGATATGTTTCCAAGCCTTCAACACAGAGGCTGAATTCTTATCTCTTATGAGCTTGCTAACTTTTAACAGAACAGAATGCAAAGCAGACATACACACACAGACAGACACAGAGCTCTATTTTTCGTGAATTCCCTAGCTATCGTCCTGATAAATTCATGGACTGCTTCTACCACCCTGAACCCAGTCCAGGTTTTCAGGGAAGATCCTCCCAGAACAAAGCAGCAGTATTTAATTAACTTCTTTTTACTTTTCTCTTTGTACTTCGGGACATCGTCCCAGTTATTTAACCGACTCCCAAGGGGACTATCGGTCGGAATTCCGTGCACCCTGTCCTGACCTACAACTTTGGACTGCGATCAGTAGCGGTGTAGGTCACTCTCACACCAACAGTCACTCGAGAGTGCTCTCGAAAGCCCTTTCCTTGGGGTCTGAGCAGTCCTCCAGTTCTTTTGGAGACCTTGTCACTCCCTCGGCCAATAGACCCCCAGGCTTCGACTCGAGCTTACCTCTCGAGCTACCCGTAGATCTTCTAGACTGTGCCAGCCGTCAGGACTTGTCTATTGTCTTCTTTCTTCAATTCTGCGTTCCACTGAGTACCCCTGCCTTGGGTCATTGTCTAAGAGGGAGGGAGGCTGCACACCCAGAGCCAGAGACCATGGAGAAAACTGCTCCGTGGGCACCTGTCCCTGTTCGGTTTGCATACAGCCATCTCCCCCAAAGACCCCATCCCAGAGAGCCCCCAACTGTTTGGGACAAAGAGACCTACCCAAATTGACTACTACAGAGATCACTCATAGAAAACAGAATTATTTATTAGAATCTTGAGAAGCGGACCCCAGCCTGCTCTGCGAGCAAAATTTCACAGCAGGATAGGGCCAGAGCCTTGAAAACGCTTACAGCTTTTATACATTTCAGACAAAGAACCTCCAAAATCCCACCCTCTATATGGAGTGATTGGTCCCATAAATCTACTGTTCCCCTAGTTGATCAGTGGAATGTAGTAGACCAGATGATATACAGCTTCTCCAGCCACGTAGTCCAGGCTTTATCTAAAATCACATGACTCTGGAGAAGCCGAAACTGAGGCCTTTAAGGCTACTTTAGAATCTGTAAGTTCTTCACCTTTTCCCACACAATAGATCTTAGGAGAAAACTGAATGGAGACAGAAAGGAGTTTACTTTTTTCTCAGTGGTTCATGGAACTTATACAAAAATTGACTATGTCTTAGGGCACAAAAACGTCAAAATGAAATACAGAAAGGCAGAAATAGTAAATGCATTTTTTTCAGATCACAATGCAATAAAAATCATATGCAGTGTAAGGCCAAGAGAAAATTGACAAAAACGTAATTGGAAACGAAATAATCTCATCCTAAAGAATGAATGGGTAAAACAGCAAATCATAGACACAATTGATAATTTTATCTAAGAGAATGATAATAAAGAGACACCATATCAAAATTTGTGGGATGCAGCCAAAGTGGTAATAAGGGGAAATTTTATATATCTAAATCCTTACTTGCATAAAATAGAAAAAGAGAAAATCTATGAATTCAGCTTGCAACTAAAAAACTAGAAAAAGGACAAATAAAATCCCTCAATCAAATACTGTTGTGCCACAGTTCTCTTTTAATGTCCTGACCCAGTTTCCCTAATTGTCCGATTTAGTTATTCTGCCTCAGGTTATAACCATTCCCTCTTAATGTTTGAAAGGATAAAGGTCATATATCTTAGACCGTAGGCTATACTTATTCCCTCTAAATGTTTAATGGGATAAAGGTCTTTATCCATTTTAGATGTCATCAGAATATCAGCAGCCTCTCCAGTACATCCCATTATGTCATCCTAGGTGCCTCCCCCCATAAGGTCAACCCTCATCCACAGATGGAATGCTGCATAGCAGCACCCTGGCTGTGTTTGGATAGTTCTTATTAAGGTAATGGGGTCTGGACCTGCTGCCTATAATCATAATTATAATTATTCAGTTGCCTGTAACCTACTGTCATTCTCCAAGACCCGTCTGACTTCCGAACTGGCCGGAATGGACTATCCCACTGGGCGCTGGTAGCGACCAACACCGCCGCTGCCCGGTACTCTTCAATAGCAGAAGTTACTGCTTCCTGTCCCCCGGGACTCGACACTGCCTCAATGCAGTCCCTGTTGAGGGTATTGGGAACTGAATGGGGGCATAGGAAGGTTGCCGGCCGCTACTGAAGCAGTGTCTACTTTCTTTCAGCAAACTGATACTGTCCCTCGGGGGGTCGGGTAGTCTGGGAATATCTATACCAATTATGTATTCTGGCATCGGTCCGGTTACCACGGGCCATTCTCGCTTTGGGGATTGTCCAGTTTTCATTTGGAGATTAGTTTGAAGTGCTTTAACTAGCCATGGACCCACTTCCAACACCACATACCAAGATAAAGTCAAAATGGGTTTATGACTTACACATTACACATATCAGAAGCAAATTAGAGAAACAAAGGATCATCTGTCTCTCAGATCTGTGCAGAAGGAAGGAATTTGTGGTCAAAAAAGTACTGGAATACTATAGGGAATGCAAAATGATTATAATTAATGCAAAATATTATAATTGAATCCCAAATTGATTATCATAAGTTAAAAAGGTTGTATACAAACAAAACAAATGAAGACAATTAGAAAGCATGCAGTAAATAGGGAAAAACTATAACATCCACGGGTTCTCATAAAAGCCTCATTTCTAGACTATATAGAGAATTGATTCAAATCTATAAGAATTCAAGCCATTCTCCAGTAGATAAATGGTGAAAGGACGAGGGAGGTAGATAAATGGAACAGATCTGCAAGGGAGAATAAGAAATACTGCTCCACAAAGAACTAGAAAAAAATACATTTAGTAAAGAACGCTTTTTTTCAATAAAAACTTCTCCAAAAACTGGAAAGCATGCTGGGAGAAATTAGACTTAGAACAATATCTTATACTATATTTTAACTAGATATTTCACCATGATATTTCAGATCATACCATTAAAAAGTTAGAAGAGAAACAGATCATATCCCTCTCACAGCTATGGATAAGACTTATTCTTAACCTAACAAAGCAGAGAAGAAATTATAAACGATAAAATGTATAAACTTTGATGACAAGAACTTGAAAAGATAAAAATTAATTCACCTACTTTATTAAGAAAGGAAGCTGTTAAACTGGGGGAAAAAAAACAAACCCTTGGTATCGCCTGTCTCTGAGGGCAAATCTTTCTGGTTCTTGAGAATTCACAGACATACCCAGGGTGTGTCAGTAGCCCAACTTTCCCTGATAGGGGACTGCCACATTAAAGAGCCTTAGCTCCCCTCCCATCTCCCTTGGGCGCTTTAAGACCTACTGAAGTAGGCTTCGGCCTCCTACCCTTGGAGAAGGATATAATTTTTTTTTTAACATTATCTCTCTGAACACACAGAACATACTAAGCATTCTTATTATTAGCAATGTGTATCAAATAAGTTTGGGGAGCTATATTTGAGCCCCATTCTAGATAGCTTTAAATGCAATGTAGATGGATTGGCTTTTACCCTTGAGGAAAGAGAGGATCCTCCCTCAACAGTTTAGGGATTTGGGGGGGAGGTGGAGCCGGGCACGATAAGGAAATGACATAGACGGAAAACTGTGGAAGATTGTTTTGGTGGCTTTGGGCTTGAAGGCCATGACTTCCTGGAGAGCAGGGACCAGTGTGTCTCAAATGTTCTTTGTCACAAGGACCAGGGGAGGATTCTGGAAAGATGGCAGAGAAGGCGGGTAAGTTCCAAGCTCCCTGGACTTCCCCCACATTGAGATCACATTTCTACCTCAGGCTGAACACAGACTCCTAACAAATCTAGAGGCCTTGGGGCAGAAGAGGGGTTTACCTCCTAGAAGAGACTCTCTGAAGAAAGACCCCCGGCTGGCGCTTGTCCCGGATGAAGGGATAACACCTTTGGGCTAGCTTTTCAAAGTCACCAGGCAACGCAGGACAACGGGCCGCAGATGCCGAGACCACGCAGGACACCAGGCCATGGCACCTAGGACAAGAAGACACCGGACAGTAGGCAGGGGGCGGCCTGGAGGACAATGACTAGCACATAGTAGGAGCCAGAAATCCCAGTTATAATCAATCAATGCAAAGTGCTTTACCCAGTGACGGGCCTACAGTAGGTGGATAAATCGGAACATGTTTGATGACTTTCTGTGAATTCCATTCTATGCGGACTGGTCCATAATAGGGACCATCAATGCTGCTTATTCCTATTAATCAATATACAGCCCATAGTCTTGCGACTTTCACACAGTGGGCAGTATGCCAATGTCAGCTCTTATTTACCTACGGACATTGCTTAGAAGTATGACAGGCACATATTGGAACATATTGGAAATGTCTGAAAGAGGGAATGGCTCACAGCAGGTGGTATAAAAGCCCACTCTTTCTATGACTTTCTCTGAATTCCCTTCTAGAAGGACCGCACATAGTAGGTACCCTAAATGGCAGTTATTATCATTCCTAAATAGCGAGCCCGTAGCACAAGGACTGCCACACGGGAGGCAGGATGTCCATGTGAGCTATTATTTCTCTAAGGAAAGTCTTGAGAAGAGTGACAGGCACAAATGGGGCAGGAGGGAAAGACTAGATCTGGGAATCTAGGCATAGGGTTTCACGGGGTTACTGGCACATAGTAGGGAGGAGAGAGTGCTAGGTGTGAGGAGTCAGTTGTGTACAATGATTGGAAGAGTGCCCGGAAAACCAAAAAGGCTATGAATGTCCTGGGCCCTAGCTGGGGGAAAGGGCAGGTCAATTCCCTGAGAGGCTCAGCAGCTGTGGGGTGTGAGCCTTGAGGGAGCTGTGGGGCAGCCTTTCCTGAGGCAGTGGGGCTTGTGGCCTGGGAAGGAAATCCAGTGGAGGCAGAGAGAAGAGGAGAGAGGCAAGAGAACGCAAAGGCCTCTCGGTGGGGAGCTAAGGGAACGCAAGGGACTCTGTGGGAAGGGGTCAGAGAAGCGGAGCTGCTTCCCCTTGGGGAGGTGATTGAACACAGCTGCGGCTCTGTGGGGAGGGGAGAGAAGGGCAACTGCCCCCGGGTCGGGAGGTCAGAGAGACCGCAACTGCTTCTCTGTGGAGACGGCAGAGAACAGCCACTGCCTCTCAGGCTCCTTGCATCATCATCATCCCCTCAAAGCAAGAGGTCCATTCTACGGGCCCGAGTTCCACCTCCAGCAGCCACTGGCAGGAGGCTCCCGGACCACAACAGCAGGATGTCAAGGTGAGCTCTTCTTTTTCTAGGGAAAGGGCTTCCAAGAGGGACAAGCACCTACTTGGCAGGATGGAACTACTAGCTCTTGGACTAGAGCGAGCGCGTTTCCCATGCTTCCTGGCACACAGCAGGGAGTATCCAATGCTACCTCCCGGTAGTCCTTTCTGCAGATTACTTGCAAGAGTAACTGGAACGTAGTAGGGGCTGTATGCTAGCTATTATTATTCATATCTGGAAAGATTTTTTAAAGGAATGGCCCAGAGTATGTAGCAGAAGGGGAATCTGTTCCTATTAATAAAAGTACACTGAGTAGGACAATGACTGGCACACAGTAGGGGCCATAAATCCCAGTTATGACCAATCAATAGAAAGTGCTTTACACAGTGACTGGCCTACAGCAGGTGTAGAAATGCTCACATGTTTTAGGACTTTCTGTGAATTCCGTTCTACACGGACTGGTCCATAAGAGGTACCATCAATGCTGCTAATTCATATTAATCAATATACAGCCCATAGTACTGCATCTTTCACACAGTTGGCAGTATGTACATGTCAGATCTTATTTACCGACGGAAATTGCTTAGAATTAGGACAGGCACCTACTTGGCAGGATGTAAATACTAGTCATTACTAATAGAGAGAGTGTTTCCCATGGTGAGCGACACGTAGTAGGGGGGGTATAAAGTGGTAGTTATGAATTTTAAGTGGTGTATATTGCTTGGATCCGTGACTGGAACATAATAGGGGCTATAAAGGCTAACTCTTATTATTAAAATCTGGAAAATTTTTTGCAAAATGACTGGCACATAGTAGGTGTTAAGAAATGCAACCGATCACTTCCGGTTAAGATGGCGGAGAGGAGGCTCACAGTTGCATAAGCTCCATGCTTTCTCTCACTATCCACTTCATTACAAGCCTCTAAATCAATGCTTGACTGAAAAAAACCCACATATAGTTACCAAGAGAAGCCATCCTTGAGATCCGCCAAGAAAGGTCTGTCTTTACTGGAGGGCTGGGGCAGTTTTAGATCGGGCGCAGGCTGAGGGCAGCGGCAGTGAGAGCACAGGAGCAGACTGGAGAGGGGGTGGGGAGTGATCGCAACCGTCTCTGCGGGGAGAGCTTCGCTACAGGTTTGGATACTTTGCTCCGGCAGCAAGTCAGCAGCCCAGCAGAGGAGCTAAAAACACCGGGGCTGAAGAATACAACCCCAAACAGCTGGAGTCTCTCGGGACCTGGCCCTCCCCCCCTTCCCCCCCCACAGTGACTCAGCACGCTCTGGGATCTCAGAGCGCAGGCGCAGCACAGTCCTGCTAGTGCCTCACTGCTGCCCCCTGCAGTCTGTAGAGGAAGCTCGATAACATACCCAACCCCTCCCCCAAAGAAAGACTCCAGTTTTTTCTGTTTTTCTTTGGTAGTTTGTCTCTGATTAATAGACAGAATGAGTAAGAAGCTGAAGAGGACTTTAACCCTTGACAGCTTCTACACAGATAGAGAGCAGACTCTAAATCCTGAGGAGACTAAAAACAGACAGTCTCCAGGTGAATCCCCAAAGGAGGAGATCATCTGTTCCTCAGCACAGATGAACCTCATAGAAGTGATTAAAAAGGCTCTCACAAGGGAGCTAGAAGAAAAATGGGGAAAGCAGAGTGAGGCTTGGCAAAAGGAGAGGGAAGCTTGGCAAAAGAGCCTGGAGAAAGTTAAAGAGAGAGTGGATAAAGAAGTAAAATCCTTGAAAAATAGGATTGGTGAACTGGAAAACAAAATTGGCGAAATGGAAAAAAATTCCACAGAACAAAAGAACTCAATTGGACAATTAGAAAAAGATTTTTAAAAAGTGAGTGAAGAGAACACTTCACTGAAAATCAGACTTGAACAAGTGGAATTGAATGACTCGAGGAGACAACAAGAATCAGTCAAGCAAATCCAAAAAAATCAAACAATGGAGAAAAATGTGAAATACCTTCTGGGGAAGACAACAGACCTGGAAAACAGATCCAGGAGAGACAATCTGAGAATCATTGGACTCCCAGAAAAACATGATGAAAAAAAGAGCCTGGACATTATTTACCAGGAAATTATCAAAGAGAACTGCCCAGAAGTCATAGGAACAGAGGAAAAAATAAACATTGAAAGGATTCATCAATCACCCACTGAAAGGGATCCTAAAATCAAAACACCAAGGAATATAGTGGCCAAATGCCAGAACCCTCAGATGAAGGAAAAAATATTGCAAGCGGCTAGAAAAACCCAATTCAAGTATCAAGGAGCCACAATAAGGATCACCCAGGATCTGGCAGCATCCACATTAAAAGATCGAAGGGCCTGGAATATGATATTCCGAAAGGCTAAGGAACTTGGTATGCAACCAAAAATAACTTACCCAGCGAGAATGAGCATCTTTTTCCAGGGAAGAAGATGGACATTCAACGAAGTAAGCGAATTTCATCTATTTCTGATGAAAAAACCAGAACTTAACAAAAAGTTTGATCTACAAATATAGAACTCAAGAGAAATCTAAAAAGGTAAAGATTAATCTTGGGAACTATATTTTGAGTATATAGATGTATAAAGAATACATGTATACCTTGTTCTAGAAATTGATGTGGAAAGGACATTGTATCAGAAAAAGGGTAAAGTGGGGGTAGTACATCTCATGAAGAGGCATAGGAAACCTATTATATCTGAGAGAAAGAATGGAGGGGGATGAATATAGTGGGTATCTTACTGCCTTCAGAATTGGCTTTAAGTGAAAAATCTTAAGACATATTCAATCTATGGTAAAACTTCTCCCACCTCATTGAAAAGTGAGAAGGGAAAAGTGAAAAGGGAAGGAATAAGCTAAGCGGAAGGGAATACGGGAACTGGGAGGGAAAGGGGTAAGATAGGGGGAGGAACTCTAAGGGGGGGGGAGGGATACTAAAAAGGGAGGGCTGTGAGAAGCAAGTGGTGCTCACAAGCTTAATACTGGGAAGGGGGGGAAAGGGGAAAGAAGGGAGAAAAGCATAAACCGGGGTTAACAAGATGGCAAGTAATACAGAATTGGTCATTCTAACCATAAATGTGAATGGGGTAAACTCCCCCATAAAGAGGAAGCAGTTAGCAGAATGGATTAAAAGCCAGAATCCTACAATATGTTGTTTACAGGAAACACACCTGAAGTGGGGAGATACATGCAGGTTAAAGGTAAAAGGTTGGAGCAAAATCTACTATGCTTCAGGTGAAGTCAAAAAAGCAGGGGTAGCCATCCTGATCTCAGATCAAGCTAAAGCAAAAATTGACCTAATTAAAAGAGATAAGGAAGGACACTATATCTTGCTAAAGGGTAGCATGGATAATGAAGCACTATCTATATTAAACATATATGCACCACGTGGGGTAGCATCTAAATTCTTAAAAGAGAAACTAAGAGAGCTGCAAGGAGAAATAGACAGTAAAACTATAATAGTGGGAGATTTCAACCTTGTACTCTCAGAATTAGATAAATCAAACCACAAAATAAATAAGAAAGAAGTCAAAGAGGTAAATAGAATACTAGAAAAGTTAGATATGATAGATCTGTGGAGAAAATGTAATGGAGACAGAAAGGAATACACTTTCTTTTCAGCAGTTCATGGAACCTATACAAAAATTGACCATATATTAGGACATAAAAACCTCAAACTCAAATGCAGTAAGGCAGAAATAGTAAATGCACCCTTTTCAGACCACGATGCAATGAAAATTACATTCAACAAAAAACCAGGGGGAAGTAGACCAAAAAATAATTGGAAACTAAATAATCTCATACTAAAGAATGATTGGGTGAAACAGCAAATCATAGACATAATTAATAACTTCACCCAAGAAAACGATAATAATGAGACATCATACCAAAATGTATGGGATGCAGCCAAAGCGGTAATAAGGGGAAATCTCATATCTCTAGAGGCCTATTTGTATAAAATAGAGAAAGAGAAGATCAATGAATTGGGTTTGCAATTAAAAATGCTAGGAAAGGAACAAATTAAAAACCCCCAGTCAAACACTAAACTTGAAATTCTAAAAATAAAAGGTGAGATCAATAAAATTGAAAGTAAAAAAACTATTGAATTGATTAATAAAACTAAGAGTTGGTTCTATGAAAAAACCAACAAAATAGACAAACCCTTAGTAAATCTGATTAAAAAAAGGAAAGAGGAAAATCAAATTGTTAGTCTTAAAAATGAAAAGGGAGAACTCGCCACTAACGAAGAGGAAATTAGAGCAATAATTAGGAGTTACTTTGCCCAACTTTATGCCAATAAATTCGACAACTTAAATGAAATAGAAAAATACCTCCAAAAATATAGCTTGCCCAAACTAACAGAGGAAGAAGTAAATATCCTAAACAGTCCCATCTCAGAAAAAGAAATAGAACAAACTATCAATCAACTCCCTAAGAAAAAATCCCCAGGACCAGATGGATTTACATGTGAATTCTACCAAACATTTAAAGAACAATTAATTCCAATTTATATAAAATATTTGAAAAAATAGGGAATGAAGGAGTCCTACCAAACTCCTTTTATGACACAGACATGGTACTGATACCTAAACCAGGTAGGCTGAAAACAGAGAAAGAAAATTATAGACCAATCTCCCTAATGAATATTGATGCTAAAATCTTAAATAAAATATTAGCAAAAAGATTACAGAAAATCATCACCAGGATAATACACTATGACCAAGTAGGATTTATACCAGGAATGCAGGGCTGGTTCAATATTAGGAAAACTATTAGCATAATTGACTATATCAATAACCAAACAAACAAAAACCATATGATCATCTCAATAGATGCAGAAAAAGCATTTGATAAAATCCAACATCCATTCCTAATAAAAACACTTGAGAGCATAGGAATAAATGGACTTTTCCTTAAAATAGTCAGGAGCATATATTTAAAACCATTAGTAAGCATCATATGCAATGGGGAAAAACTGGAACCTTTCCCAGTAAGATATGGAGTGAAGCAAGGTTGCCCACTATCACCATTATTATTTAATATCGTATTAGAAACAGTAGCCTCGGCAATAAGAGTCGAGAAAGAAATTAAAGGAATTAGAGTAGGCAATGAGGAAACCAAACTATCACTCTTTGCAGATGATATGATGGTATACCTAGAGAACCCCAGAGATTCTACTAAAAAGCTATTGGAAATAATTCATAATTTTAGCAAAGTAGCTGCCTACAAAATAAATCCCCATAAATCCTCAGCATTTTTATACATCACCAACAAAACCCAACAGCAAGAGATACAAAGAGAAATTCCATTCAGAATAACTGTTGATACCATAAAATATTTGGGAATCTATCTACCAAAGGAAAGTCAGAAATTATATGAGCAAAATTATAAAAAAGTCTCCACACAAATAAAGTCAGACTTAAATAATTGGAAAAATATTAAGTGCTCTTGGATCGGCCGAGCGAACATAATAAAGATGACAATACTCCCTAAACTAATCTATTTATTTAGCGCTATACCAATCAGACTTCCAAGAAAATATTTTATTGAGCTAGAAAAAATAACAACAAAATTCATATGGAACAATAAAAAGTCGAGAATCTCAAGGGAATTAATGAAAAAAAATCAAATGAAGGTGGCCTAGCTGTACCTGATCTAAAATTATATTATAAAGCAGCAGTCACCAAAACCATTTGGTATTGGCTAAGAAATAGATTAGTGGATCAGTGGAAAAGGCTAGGTTCACAAGACAGAATAGTCAACTATAGCAATCTAGTGTTTGACAAACCCAAAGCCCCTAACTTCTGGAAAAGAATTCATTATTTGATAAAAACTGTTGGGATAATTGGAAATTAGTATGGCAGAAATTAGGCATGGACCCACACTTAACACCATATACCAAGATAAGATCAAAATGGGTCCATGACCTAGGCATAAAGAACGAGATTATAAACAAATTAGAGGAACATAGAATAGTTTATCTCTCAGACTTGTGGAGGAGAAAGAAATTTGTGACCAAAGATGAACTAGAGACCATTACTGATCACAAAATAGAAATTTCGATTACATCAAATTAAAAAGCCTTTGTACAAATAAAACTAATGCAAACAAGATTAGAAGGGAAGCAACAAACTGGGAAAACATTTTCACAGTTAAAGGTTCTGATAAAGGCCTCATTTCCAAAATATATAGAGAACTGACTCAAATTTATAAGAAATCAAGCCATTCTCCAATTGATAAATGGTCAAAGGATATGAACAGACAATTTTCAGAGGATGAAATTGAAACTATTACCGCTCATATGAAAGAGTGTTCCAAATCATTATTGATCAGAGAAATGTAAATTAAGACAACTCTGAGATACCACTACACACTTGTCAGATTGGCTAAGATGACAGGAAAAAATAATGATGAATGTTGGAGGGGATGCGGGAAAACTGGGACACTATTGCATTGTTGGTGGAGTTGTGAACGAATCCAACCATTCTGGAGAGCAATCTGGAATTATGCCCAAAAAATTATCAAATTGTGCATACCCTTTGATCCAGCAGTGTTTTTATTGGGCTTATATCCCAAAGAAATACTAAAGAAGGGAAAGGGACCTGTATGTGCCAAAATGTTTGTAGCAGCCCTGTTTGTAGTGGCCAGAAACTGGAAAATGAATGGATGCCCATCAATTGGAGAATGGCTGGGTAAATTGTGGTATATGAATGTTATGGAATATTATTGTTCTGTAAGAAATGACCAGCAGGATAAATACAGAGAGGACTGGCGAGACTTACATGAACTGATGCTAAGTGAAATGAGCAGAACCAGGAGATCATTATACACTTCGACAACGATATTGTATGAGGACATATTTTGATGGAAGGGGATTTCTTTGACAAAGAGACCTGAGTTTCAATTGATAAATGACGGACAAAAGCAGCTACACCCAAAGAAAGAACACTGGGAAACGAATGTGAACTATCTGCATTTTTGTTTTTCTTCCCGGATTATTTATACCTTCTTAATCCAATTCTCCCTATGCAACAATAGAACTGTTCGGTTCTGCAAACATATATTGTATCTAGGATATACTGCAACATATCCAACATATAAAGGACTGCTTGCCATCTAGGGGAGGGGGTGGAGGGAGGGAGGGAAAAAAAATTGGAACAGAAACGAGTGTCAATATAAAGTAATTATTAAATAAAAATTTTTAAAAAATCATAAAAAAAAGAAATGCAAACGATTACTATTAATATATGGACTTTGCCTAGAATAAGGGATGGCACAGAATAGGGGCCATAAGTCCCAGCCATGATCAGTAAAAGTATAGTGTCTTGTACGATGACCTTCACACACGCAGGTGGTGTAACTGCAGACTCTTTTTAGGAATTTTGGTGAGTTCCTTTCTACAATGACTACCACAAAGTAGGTACGATAAAGGCTACTTATTATTATTAATAAATATGCAGCCTAACTTAGGATGATGACTTTCACAAAGTAGGCAGTTTGCAAATGTCAGCTCTATGGAAAGAGCTTAAAACTGGGACAGGCACCTATTTGGCAACATGTAAATACTAGCGATTACTAATATAGTGTTTTTCACATGGCGAGTGGCACATAGTAGGTGCCATAAAAGGGTAGCTGTGATCACTAAATTGTGTACGTGATGAGGAATTCTTTCAGCCTCATCTGTGCTACCCCAAAATAGATCACTGGAACTAGTCTAATACATGGTCATATATCAGAAAAACATTTATTTTTGTTTTGTATACATCATCAAGACTTGGTTGGTATGCTGTTTAGCTTTGCTGAACTACTGTTTCTTTTTTAAATTTTTTTGTTACAGGGAAGGGGTAACTCTTTGGATACAGAAGGATGAAAGGCTAATATGGAAATAAAAGTGATATTAAAATGGGAAATGCTCAATTAAAAAATTTTAAACTTTGCACTTTTCTTTGGGATGGGGAGGAGCCTTGCAAGGTGCTTCCACAATGTCCAATGTCAAAATTTAAAATAAACTATTCTCTTTCCAGGAAATCATTTATACTCTTCTAAGTAATACCTTCCCAGAACTGGGTCTGCAAGTCCAGGCTGTCTGACTGAGGGGAAGTTGTCTGTTTCAGTCAAAAAATTTCCCTTCTTTTCTTTGATTAAGGGAGCCCCATTAGGACTCGAATCTGGGAGATTTAGAATTGAATTAAAATTTCTACATATGGCAATAATACTAATGGTTCTGATGTTTGTTAATGCCTGATGCACAATAACAAATAAAACCATCCTGGGTTGAGTATTTGTGTTCAAAGAATAGATATGTTAAGTGGATTTATTTTTGAAAGTATTGAAGGATTCATCTCTATAGAACATTTAGCCTTTTACACAAAATTTCCCTT
>NC_067404.1:29335645-29354638 GCF_016432865.1 Antechinus flavipes | reverse complement strand
CCTAATTGTCCGATTTAGTTATTCTGCCTCAGGTTATAACCATTCCCTCTTAATGTTTGATAGGATAAAGGTCATATATCTTAGACCTTAGGCTATACTTATTCCCTCTAAATGTTTAATGGGATAAAGGTCTTTATCCATTTTAGATGTCATTAGAATATCAGCAGCCTCTCCAGTACATCCCATTACGTCATCCTAGGTGCCTCCCCCCATAAGGTCAACCCTCA
Organism: Antechinus flavipes; assembly: GCF_016432865.1. Lineage (NCBI taxonomy): Eukaryota > Metazoa > Chordata > Mammalia > Dasyuromorphia > Dasyuridae > Antechinus > Antechinus flavipes. Next base: position 29,354,411 of record NC_067404.1, on the reverse strand, counting down.
TCCACAGATGGAATGCTGCATAGCAGCTCCCTGGCTGTGTTTGGATAGTTCCTGTTAAGGTAATGGGGTCTGGACCTGCTGCCTATAATCATAATTATAATTATTCAGTTGCCTGTAACCTACTGTCATTCTCCAAGGCCCGTCTGACTTCCGAACTGGCCGGATTGGACTATCCCACTGGGCGCTGGTAGCGACCAACACTCCCGCTGCCCCGTACTCCTCAATAGCAGAAGTTACTTCTTCCTGTCCCCCGGGACTCGATACTGCCTCAATGCAGTCCCTGTTGAGGGTATTGGGAACTGAATGGGGGCATAGGAAGGTTGCCGGCCGCTACTGAAGCAGTGTCTACTTTTCTTTCAGCAAACTGATACTGTCCCTCCGGGGATCGGGTAGTCTGGAAATATCTATACCAATTATGTATTCTGGCATCGGTCCGGTTACCACGGGCCATTCTCGCTTTGGGGATTGTCCAGTTTTCATTTGGAGATTAGTTTGAAGTGCTTTAACTAGCCATGGACCCACTTCCAACACCACATACAAGATAAAGTCAAAATGGGTTTATGATTTACACATTACACATATCAGAAGCAAATTAGAGAAATAAAGGATCATCTGTCTCTCAGATCTGTGCAGAAGGAAGGAATTTGTGGTCAAAAAAGTACTGGAATATTATATGGAATGCAAAATGATTATAATTAATGCAAAATATTATAATTGAATCCCAAATTGATTATCATAAGTTAAAAAAGGTTGTATACAAACAAAACAAATGAAGACAATTAGAAAGCATACAGTAAATAGGGAAAAACTATAACATCCACGGGTTCTCATAAAAGCCTCATTTCTAGACTATATAGAGAATTGATTCAAATCTATAAGAATTCAAGCCATTCTCCAGGAGATAAATGGTGAAAGGACGAGGGAGGTAGATAAATGGAACAGATCTGCAAGGGAGAATAAGAAATACTGCTCCACAAAGAACTAGAAAAAAATACATTTAGTAAAGAACGCTTTTTTTCAATAAAAACTTCTCCAAAAACTGGAAAGCATGCTGGGAGAAATTAGACTTAGAACAATATCTTATACTATATTTTAACTAGATATTTCACCATGATATTTCAGATCATACCATTAAAAAGTTAGAAGAGAAACCGATCATATCCCTCTCACAGCTATGGATAAGACTTTTTCTTAACCTAACAAAGCAGAGAAGGAATTATAAAAGATAAAATGTATAAACTTTGATGACAAGAAATTGAAAAGATAAAAATTAATTCACCTACTTTATTAAGAAAGGAAGCTGTTAAACTGGGGAAAAAAAAAACAAACAAACCCTTGGTATCGCCTGTCTCTGAGGGCAAATCTTTCTGGTTCTTGAGAATTCACAGACATACCCAGGGTGTGTCAGTAGCCCAACTTTCCCTGATAGGGGACTGCCACATTAAAGAGCCTTAGCGCCCCTCCCGTCTCCCTTGGGCGCTTTAAGACCTACTGAAGCAGGCTTCGGCCTCCTACCCCTGGAGAAGGATATAAATTTTTTTTTAACATTATCTCTCTGAACACACAGAACATACTAAGCATTCTTATTATTAGCAATGTGTATCAAATAAGTTTGGGGAGCTATATTTGAGCCCCATTCTAGATAGCTTTAAATGCAATATAGATGGATTGGATTTACCCTTGAGGAAAGAGAGGATCCTCCCTCAACAGTTTAGGGATTTGGGGGGGAGGTGGAGCCGGGCACGATAAGGAAATGACATAGATGGAAAACTGTGGAAGATTGTTTTGGTGGCTTTGGGCTTGAAGGCCATGACTTCCTGGAGAGCAGGGACCAGTGTGTCTCAAATGTTCTTTGTCACACAGGACCAGGGGAGGATTCTGGAAAGATGGCAGAGAAGGTGGGTAAGTTCCAAGCTCCCTGGACTTCCCCCACATCGAGATCACATTTCTACCTCAGGCTGAACACAGACTCCTAACAAATCTAGAGGCCTTGGGGCAGAAGAGAGGTTTACCTCCTAGAAGAGACTCTCTGAAGAAAGACCCCCGGCTGGCGCTTGTCCCGTCTGAAGGGATAACGCCTTTGGGCTAGCTTTTCAAAGTCACCAGGCAACGCAGGACAACAGGCCGCAGATGCCGAGACCACGCAGGACACCAGGCCGTGGCTCCTGGACACGAAGCCACAGGACAGTAGGCAGGGGGCGGCCTGGAACGCCAACACGGGCCTCTCCAAAGTGATCCACAACCCCAAGCTGGGTTAATATCTAGAAAGATGTTGTAAAAGGAACGGCCCATAGTATGTGGTATAATTGGAAACTGTTCCTATTAATACATGTCCCTTGAGGAGGACAATGACTAGCACATAGTAGGAGCCAGAAATCCCAGTTATAATCAATCAATGCAAAGTGCTTTACCCAGTGACAGGCCTACAGTAGGTGGATACATCGGAACATGTTTGATGACTTTCTGTGAATTCCATTCTATGCGGACTGGTCCATAATAGGGACCATCAATGCTGCTTATTCCTATTAATCAATATACAGCCCATATTCTTGCGACTTTCACACAGTGGGCAGTATGCCAATGTCAGCTCTTATTTACCTACAGACATTGCTTAGAAGTATGACAGGCACATATTGGAACATATTGGAAATGTCTGAAAGAGGGAATGGCTCACAGCAGTTGGTATAAAAGCCAAGAATTTAGTTAAAGGCCATTAAGCGAGCAGTACAATTATCTGGGGCAAGACCTGATAAGATATACACCTTTTATACCAATACACAAATTAATGTGTGTTGTGAGACCATCCCAGAGTGGCAAATTTTATTAGCCATGGCTCCAAATTTTACACATGGGTCTCCATTAAAGATAACCAGATTTTTACATAATTGGTGATGGATTCTTGAAGAAAAAGTTTCTAAAGTTCCTCTTAAAGGACCAACTATCTTTACAGATGTGTCCAAACACAATATTTGCGCTGTATACTCTCATGACTTAACGATAAAGAGAGTAGTCAGAACTCCTTTTCAGTCCACTCAGCAGAACGAATTATATGCGATCATGTTAGCTCTCACTTATTACCCAGGCAATATAAATATAATATCTGATTCAGCCTATTCAGTAGGTGTGGTACAAAGAATTGCCACAGCCCAAATAAAATTTGCAGCTTCTAATATATATCAGCTCTTTAAGGAACTTCAGGAGCAAGTGAGAAAACATCCAGGAAAGATTTATATCTTGCATGTCCACTCACATAGTGGACTCCCAGGCCCTATTTTTGATGGGAATTCAAAGGCAGATAGCCTTTTAACTATGTTGGCCAGTACGCCTTTATTTCAGGAGGCCCAGGAATCCCATTCTAAATACCATCAGGCTGCTCGAGCTTTGCGTTTACAATTTGGGATTTCAAAAGAGGAAGCTAGGAGCATAGGAAAAAGCTGTACAGCTTGCCTTCCCTTCCACGCTCCTACACTGCCTCCAGGGAAGAACCCTCGTGGTTTGAGACCCAATGAAATCTGGCAAATGGATGTGACCCATTATAAATCTTTCGGTCGTCTGTCTTTTATCCATGTTGTGGTAGGCACCTTTTCAGGATTCACTTTTGCCATATCAGCAGCAAAAGAGACAGCCCGAGTGGTCACTGAATTCCTTACGCAAGCATTTGCCATTATGGGAGTGCCACAAGCAATAAAAACAGACAATGGTCCTGCATACACCTCCAAACATTTTGCACACTTTTGTGCACAGTATAAGATTTTACACACCACTGGCATACCCTTTAATCCTCAAGGACAGGCAATAGTAGAGAGGAGAAACAGAGACATTAAGACGCTGCTCCAAAAACAAAAGAAAGGGGGAGCCACAGGTAACCCTAGAGAGCTTCTAAATCTAGCTCTTTATACTATTAACTTCTTGATTTTTGACAAAGATGCACTGGCTCCGGCAGACAGGTTTTATAACCCACCGGAAGGGCAGTGTCCAGTGTGAGCAGCTCCACTATCTTTAGATAATCGCCAGGTGATGTGGAGAGACCCAGAAAGTGGTGAATGGAAGGGACCAGATAGGCTAACTGCTTGGGGGAGAGGGTTTGCTTGTATCTCTACAGGTGGAGAAGGAATCAGATGGGTGCCAACGAGCCGTATTCACCTTGTCCATCGCAGAGAGACGGAGCAGACCCTTGAAACGAAGGAGAAGACCCAAGAAACATCGGGTGGTTCTGTTGCTGATTGTGCTCACCATTGAAAGAGTGTGGCAGTTATGGCATTTGACTCATGGACATAGAAAATCATTGGACTTCAAAATCCTCAGAAATCATTGGATTCTCTGAGACATTAGATTGTTGTAGGACTTTAAATCCCTCAGGAATCATTGGATTCTTTGAGACATAAGACTTGAAAGTGCTCAGGAATCATTGCATTCTCTGAGAAATGATATGACTGTTACAGGACTTCAAAATCTGCTGGAATCATTGGATTCCCTAAGACATAAAAAGACTTTTGCTGGACTTCAAAAACTTGGGGGGATCATTGGATTCCCTGCTATGTGAAGCAATGGACAATAGATTGGTTTTGGACTATCTCTTGGCTGCTGAAGAAGATGTATGTGTGACTGCTGTTTACATACTCTCCTTCTAGGACTTCTGGCAATCTTTTACAACACAGTGTTGATTTATATTGTTTGTTATACCGTTAATTGGGTGAATAATTCATGTTTGTTACACCACATCAAGCCTGCACTGACTGTGGGGAGAGTCATCAGTAATAGCCTCTGCGTTGTTGCTATGTGCTTGTGTAATACTTCCCATGCTGATGGGTTTGTGCATAAGACCCTTGAGCCCAGAAACCTGCTAACAACCCCCACTTCCCTTTGATGCTTTTCATCTTCCTTCCTGAGATGTCAGGGAGGGCGTGATTATCTCCTTTTTAGTGCTTTCACCTCCCTTCCTGAGAAGTCAGGAGAATCGTGATCACCTCCTTTTCGGTGCTTTCACCTCCTTTCCTGAGAAGTCAGGGAGGATGTGATCACCTCCCCTTGGGGGCTCTAACCTCCCTGAGGAGTCAGGGATGGCATGATCACCTGTGTTCTAAATCAAAAGAAAGCGGGAGATGTAATGGGCTGAGGCTTGAGTTGATGCACTGAGGTCCCAAGCACATGAGGCTAAATAGTAATTGGACCATACTCTATTAATATATAATCTTGGAGAAAGAATGGCCCCCCACCCACTTTTTGTGCAAGTCCTGATGTGTTGTATAGGAAATGACGATTTTGGTGGGTGGAGGCAGGGGCGTGGAAAAGGAAGGGGAAGGAGAGACTTTTGGGATTGCCATTGTCACGGTTGGCTCAGCTCACATCTTTCTCTGTTAGCTGATTTCCTGTCGCAGCTGCCCATATTGCTATCGCAATCTTTCTTGCCTATATTTGCTATCGCAATCTTTATTCACCTCTTCACTTGAATAAAGACTGAAGATTTTCCCCTTAACCTGAGTTCCTGACTCCGGCTGATTTTAAATACACGATCATTACAGATGCCCATCAATTGGAGAATGGCTGGGTAAATTGTGGTATATGAATGTTATCTAATATTATTGTTCTGTAAGAAATGACCAGCAGAATGAATACAGAGAGGACTGGCGAGACTTACAAGAACTGATGCTAAGTGAAATGAGCAGAACCAGGAGATCATTATGCACTTCGACAACGATATTGTATGAGGACATATTTTGATGGAAGTGGATTTCTTTGACAAAGAGACCTAACTGAGTTTCAATTGATAAATGACGGACAAAAGCAGCTACACCCAAAGAAAGAACACTGGGAAACGAATGCGAACTATCTGCATTTTTGTTTTTCTTCCCGGGATATTTATACCTTCTGAATCCAATTCTCCCTGTGCAACAAGAGAACTGTTTGGTTCTGCAAACATATATTTTATCTAGGATATACTGCAATATATCTAACATATATAAAACTGCTTGCCATCTAGGGGAGGGGGTGGAGGGAGGGAGGGAGGGGAAAAATCGGAACAGAAACGAGTGCAAGGGATAATGTTGTAAAAGAATTACCCTGGCATGGATTTTGTCAATATAAAGTAATTATTAAATAAAAAAAATAAAATTTAATATTCCATTATATTCATGTTGTTTATTTGACTACCAGTACTAGCTGTCAAGGGGAGTAAGCCCTCCCCCATTCCCGCTGTATTCCAGGATCTTCTCTTAAGAGGAACTAGGACTTGTAATCCATAGGTTTGACAAGGGTATAGACACGGTTTCTAAGTGTTTATGTGACAGCATACTTACAGAAGGTCTCAATAACCTTTCGTGAGGGAGTGATGATTATGTTTAACCTGCCGATATCCGTCATCGTCCAAGTTGTCCCGTAAAGCCTTTCCAACCTGTCCTTTCAGTAAAAGTTCCGGGCAAAGGCCTCCCTTTGCCACACAGTACCAGGTCATGGGCAGAAAATCCAAGAGTTTAGTGCAGGCTCACAGGCAGCTACACAGAACTTTGTATTTGGAAGAAATTGTTTTTCCCTTAAAATTTCAAAAAGGAATGAATTGATCTGAAAGTGACCACTTGGGACGAGAGGTATGAGAGACAGCAGGATCTGCTAGATACACCCCTAACCTTGGAGTCAGGAAGACTTGGATTCAAATCCTGCCTCAGACATTTCCCAGTTTCATAATCTCAGGCAAATCTCTTCATCTACTTTGGTCTCTGTCAAATAAAGGAGAGGACTAGATGGCCTCCAGGATTTCCTCTGGGCCCAAGTCGGTGACTAGGAGCCCCCTTTAGTCACATCGAAGACCTTCAGGGATGAGGGAAATGAGGCAGGAGGTGACTGGAAGGCAACAGGAACAGCTCTGTCAGCACGGAGAGCCTCCGTGGGACAGAGATGGAGAACACAGGCCATTGGTAAGAACACTGCACTGGAGAGACAGGAGCCACATTCAAATCCGTTTGACTCCTTCCTACAATGACCACAGCAGTTGCCTCCCTTTATAAATAAGGTAATATTTGATTAAATAATACAGCAATGTCTTCCATAAGCCCTGGACACTTAGACAAGTAGTCCTTTGCATGCTTGCTTTAATAAATATTTTTGATTAATAAATCCTCTTTAGGCCCACTTCTGACACGTAATTTCTAAGTTCCTTTCAAAGTGAAGAACTATCATTACAATGATTCAGCTGTTTTCCTTGTGTTCATTTCTTCTGAGATTTGCCCTTGCGGTTGGGCCATGGGCCCGTCGAGGACTGAAATCCCCTCGGGGCCGTCCCCACTTCTGGGTGATCTAATTCTGGGTGCGGTGACTTTCATGGGGTAAAGAATATAACAGGAAATCGGAGCGGGGCGGATTTAACGTGAATTCCCGCTGATGAGGAAAGAATCCGTCACTGCCCTTCCCTCCCCCAACTGCCCCTTCCTTTGGACTCCATTCTGCTCCCTCCACGCTGGCTCAGTGGCTGCTGAGTGGGTCCTCTGAGTGAAAACCCAGAAAATCTGGGATTTAAAATGAGCCAAAATGCAATACCGGGCTGTGGACACCAAATGGCAGATTGAATGTGTAATATAGGAGTAATTCTCTGACTCTGCTCCCTAGCTCGCTCTCTCTCTCTCTCTCTCTCTCTCTCTCTCTCTCTCTCTTTCTGTCTGCCTCTCTCCATTTTTCTCTCTCTTTCTCTGCATCTCTCACTTCCTCTTGTCTTCTTTGTCTTTCTGTCTGTGTGTGTATGTGTGTGTCTCTCTGTCATCTATCTCTGTGTCTCTGTGTCTCTATGTCTCTCAGTCTCTGTGTCTCTATGTCTCTCAGTCTCTGTGTCTCTCTTTATCTTACTGTCTCTCTGTTTGCATGTGCATGTGTGTATGTGAGTGAGTGAGTGTGTGTGTGTGTGTGTGTGTGTGTGTGGGTATATGTGTGTGTCTGTCTGCTGTTTCTCTGTCTGCCTAGAGTAGGACAATGACTGGCACACAGTAGGTGCCATAAATCCCAGTTATGATCCATCAATGTAAAGAGCTTTCCGCAGCCAATGGCTCACAGCAGGTGGTATAAATACTCACATTTTGGATGAATTTCTGTGAATTCCCTTCTACATTCTACATGACTGGTTCCTAGTAGGGACTATCAATGCTATTATTATTCAAGAGAAAGCCTTTAGCACCATGACTGTGACACAGTAGGCAGTATTTCAATGTAAGGCTTTATTTCTCTATGGAAATTGCTTAGAACAGGGAAAAGCACCTATTTGGCCGTATAAAAATACTAGGTGTGACAAATAGAGAGAGTGTTTCATGTGGTGCCTTTCTTATAGTAGGTAGTATCAAATTCTAGTTATGATTATTCTTTTCCGTATAATGCTTGCACAATCACTGGAAATAATGGCTACAAAGGCTAGATATTTTTCTTAATATCTGCAATGTTCATTGCAAAATGATTGGCACTGAGTAAGTGCTCTAAATATCAACCATCTGTATGAATAAATGTCCATTTCCAAAGGCATTTCTTGGCGCACAGTAGGTGCCATAAATCCCAGTCATAATCAACATATTGGAAATGTCTGAAAGAGGGAATGGCTCACAGCAGGTGGTATAAAGACCAACTCTCTATGACTTTCTCTGAATTCCCTTCTAGAAGGACCGCACATAGTAGGTACCCTAAACGGTAGTGATTATCATTCCTAAATAGCGAGCTCGTGGCACAAGGACTGCCACATGGGAGGCAGGATGTCCATGTGAGCTATTATTTCTCTAAGGAAAGTCTTGAGAAGAGTGACAGGCACAAATGGGGCAGTAGGGAAAGACTAGATCTGGGAATCTAGGCATAGGGTTTCACGGGGTTACTGGCACATAGTAGGGAGGAGAGAGTGCTAGGTGTGAGGAGTCAGTTGTGTACAATGATTGGAAGAGTGCCCGGAAAAACAAAAAGGCTATGAATGTCCTGGGCCCTAGCTGGGGGAAAGGGCAGGTCAAGTCCCTGAGAGGCTCAGCAGCTGTGGGGTGTGAGCCTTGAGGGAGCTGTGGGGCAGCCTTTCCTGAGGCAGTGGGGCGTGTGGCCTGGAAGGAAATCCAATGGAGGCAGAGAGAAGAGGAGAAAGGCGAGAGAACGCAAAGGCCTCTCGGTGGGGAGCTAAGGGAACGCAAGGGACTCTCTGGGAAGGGGTCAGAGAAGGGGAGCTGCTTCCCCTTGGGGAGGTGATTGAACACAGCTGCGGCTCTGTGGGGAGGGGAGAGAAGGGGAACTGCCCCCGGGGTGGGGGGGAGGTGGGAGAGCTCAGAGAGACCGCAAATGCCGCTCTGTGGAGACAGCAGAGAACAGCCACTGCCTCTCAGGCTCCTTGCATCATCATCATCATCCCCTCAAAGCAAGAGGTCCATTCTATGGGCCGAGTTCCACCTCGAGCAGCCACTGGCAGGAGGCTCCCAGACCACAACAGCAGGATGTCAAGGTTAGCTCTTCTTTTTTTAGGGAAAGTGCTTCCAAGAGGGACAAGCACCTACTTGGCAATATGGAACTACTAGCTCTTGGACTAGAAAGAGAGTGTTTTCCATGCTTCCTGGCACACAGTAGGGGTATCCAATGCTACCACCCAGTAGTCCTTTCTGCAGATTACTTGCAAGAGTAATTGGAACATAGTAGGGGCTGTATGCTAGCTATTATTATTCATATCTGGAAAGATTTTGCAAAATGAATGGCCCAGAGTATGTAGTAGAACGGGAATCTGTTCCTATTAATAAAAGTACACTGAGTAGGACAATGACTGGCACACAGTAGGGGCCATAAATCCCAGTTATGACCAATCAATGGAAAGTGCTTTACACAGTGACTGGCCTACAGCAGGTGTAGAAATGCTCACATGTTTTAGGACTTTCTGTGAATTCCGTTCTACACGGACTGGTCCATAAGAGGTACCATCAATGCTGCTAATTCATATTAATCAATATACAGCCCATAGTACTGCGACTTTCACACAGGAAGCAGTATGTACATGTCAGATCTTATTTACCAATGGAAATTACTTAGAATTAGGACAGGCACCTACTTGGCAGGATGTAAATACTAGTCATTACTAATAGAGAGAGTGTTTCCCATGGTGAGCGACACGTAGTAGGGGGCGTATAAAGTGGTAGCTATGAATTTTAAGTGGTGTATATTGCTTGGATCCGTGACTGGAACATAAGGGGCTATAAAGGCTAACTCTTATTATTAAAATCTGGAAAATTTTTTGCAAAATGACTGGCACACAGTAGGTGTTAAGAAATGCAAACGATTACTAATAATATATGGACTTTGCCTAGAATAAGGGTTGGCACAGATTAGGGGCCATAAGTCCCAGCCATGATCAGCAAGAGTAAAGTGTCTTGTACGATGACCTTCACACACGCAGGTGGTGTAACTGCAGACTCTTTTTAGGAATTTTGGTAAGTTCCTTTCTACAATGACTAGCACAAAGTAGGTACGATAAAGGCTACTTATTATTATTAATAAATATGCAGCCTAACTTAGGACGGTGACTTTCACAAAGTAGGCAGTTTGCAAATGTCAGCTCTATGGAAAGAGCTTAGAACTGGGACAGGCACCTATTTGGCAACATGTAAATACTAGCTATTACTAATATAGTGTTTTTCACATGGCGAGTGGCACATAGTAGGTGCGATAAAAGGGTAGCTGTGATCACTAAATTATGTACAATGCTTGGATCAATGACTGGAACGTAATTGGGATTATAACTGTTAGCTGTGGTGATCTTTTTCTTCTCAAAACGCTGCCGGTTTAGCTTAGAGCCCTCCAAATATCTCCAAATCCAAAGGTTCTGTCCTTTAGCCTCTGCCTCTGCCTTCTTCAGCCTCCAACCAGCACAGAGATGGAATGAATCTCTTGTCTCCTTCACTTGGGGCTCGGCTAGCTTTCTGGTGAGCCTTTCAGACCAGCTTGGTCTCAGTGGGGGAAGTGCAGGAGCCCAGCCACCAACTACAGTGGTGTGAGATGAAGATGAATCTGGTCATCCACTGAACTCTCCACTCGTAGCTTTTTCCTCTGAAAACCCTTCTTCTGCCACCAGCCAGCCAAATGGAAAATATTCTGCCTTGCCTCGGAGAGAGGGCTTCTGGCGTAATTCCGCTGAAATCTCTCAAAGTGCTCTGTGTCTGCACCAGAGTGCTCCTCTCCAATGCAGCTGAACTCTCTTCTGTGACCAGCCAGCCAAGTGGAATATATTCTGGAATAGCTCTCTCTTCACTGGCCTTATATCTGAATCTTCTGAGAGAATGGGATTATGGGTTTTCTCCCATAGTGCTCTCTGGCCCAAAGAGCTTCAAGGGAGGTGTGAACTCACAAAGTTACAAAGTTTACTTTGTGAAGCTGGCATACTTGTGAACTCCAATGAGTAAAGGTGTAAACACAAGCATTGTACTAATTAGTTCTACTTAGTACCTTGTTTCAGGTTCTGGCCCAAAACATCTTCTTGTAAGATTAGATCAACTCTAATTAGTTAGCAGTTTGTAAAGATTCCAACAGTTAGCCCTTACTCTTAATATCTGGAAAGTTTTGTTTTGTTTTGTTTTGTTTCAGAATGACTGGCACAAAGGATGTTTGTGGCAGCCCTCTTGGTAGTGGCCAGAAACTAGAAACTGAGTGGATGCTCATCAATTGGAGAATGGCTGAATAAATTGTGGCATATGAATTTTTTTCCTTTCCTTTTTTATCTTGGGTGCATTATTTGTTTGTTTGTTTTAATAATTATAACTTTTTATTGACAGAACCCATGCCAGGGTGATTTTTTACAACATTATCCCTTGCACGCACTTCTGATCCGATTTTTCGCCTCCCTCCCTCCACCGCCTGCCCCAGATGGCAAGCAGTCCTATACATGTTAAATATGTCACAGTATATCCTAGATACAATATATGTGTGCAGAACCGTACAGTTCTCTTGGCGCACAGGAAGAATTAGATTCAGAAGGTAAAAATAACCCGGGGGGGAAAAAACAAACATGCAAACCGTTTACATTCATTTCCCAGTGTTCTTTCTTTGGGTGTAGCTGCTTCTGTCCATCCTTGATCAGTTGAAACTGAGTTAGATCTTCTCTGTGTCGAAGAAATCCACTTGCATCAGAATAGATCCTCATACAGTATCGTTGTTGAAGTATATAATGGTCTCCTGGTTCTGCTCATTTGCCTCAGCATCAGTTCCCGTAAGTCTCTCCAAGCCTCTCTGTATTCATCCTGCTGGTCGTTTCTTACACAACAGTAATATTCCATAACATTGCTATACCACAATTTACCCAACCATTCTCCAACTGATGGGCATCCATTCTTTTTCCAGTTTCCAGCCACTACAAACAGGGCCGCCACAAACATTTTGTCACATACAGGTCCCTTTCCCTTCTTTAGTATCTCTTTGGGATATGAGCCCAGTAGTAGCACTGCCGGATCAAAGGGTGTGCAGAGTTTGATAACTCTTGGGGCATAATTCCAGATTGCTCTCCAGAATGGTTGGATTCCTTCACAACTCCAGCAACAGTGCATCAGTGCCCCAGTTTTCCCGCATCATTATTTTTTTCCTGTCATCTTAGCCAGTCTGACAGGTGTGTAGTGGTATCTCAGAGTTGTCTTGATCTGCATTTCTCTGATCAATAGTGATTTGGTAGATTCTTTCATATGAGTGGTAATGGTTTCAATTTCAGCATCTGAAAATTGTCTGTTCATATCCTTTGACCATTTATCAATTGGGAGGATGGCTTGATTTCTTATAAATTAGAGTCAATTCTCTATATATTTTGGAAATGAGGCCTTGATCAGGACCTTTACCTGTGAAGATGTTTTCCCAGTCTGTCGCTTCCCTTATGATCTTGTTCCAATTACTTTTGTTTGCACAAAGGCATTTTCATTTGATATAATCAAAATTTTCTATTTTGTGATCAATAATGGTCTCTAGTTCATCTTTGGTCACAGATTTCTTCCTCCTCCACCAGTCTGAGAGATAAACTATCCTATGTTCCTCTAATTTATTTATAACCTCGTTCTTTATGCCTAAATCATGGACCCATTTTGATCTTATTTTGGTGTAAGCTGGCTCAGTGGCTGCTGAGTGGGTCCTCTGAGTGAAAATCCAGAAATTTAAAGGGGATTTAAAATGAGCCAAAATGCAATACCAGGCTTTGGACACCAGATGGCAGATTGAATATATAATATCGGAGTAATTCTCTGACTCTGCTCGCTAGCTTGTTCTCTCTCTCTCTCTCTCTCTCTCTCTCTCTCTCTCTCTCTCTCTCTCTCTGTCTCTCTCTCTGTCTCTCTCTCTGTCTCTCTCTCTCACTGTCTGACTCTCTCCATTTGTCTCTCTCTTTCTCTGCATCTCTCACTTCCTCTTGTCTTCTTTGTCTTTCTGTCTGTGTGTGTATGTGTGTGTCTCTCTGTCATCTATCTCTCTGTCTCTGTGTCTCTGTGTCTCTATGTCTCTCAGTCTCTGTGTCTCTCTCTCTTTATCTTTATCTTAATGTCTGTCTCTCTGTTTGCATGTGCATGCGTGTATGTGAGTGTGTGTGTGTGTGTGTGCGCGCGCGCGTGTGTATGTGTGTATCTGTCTGCTGTTTTTCTGTCTGCCTGTTTCCGTCTCTGTCTCTTTCTCTCTCTTGGTCTACATTTCCCATTACTAAAGATCTGCTTAAGAAGAAAATTGTTGCTAAATTCCCTTCAGAACTAAGGCCACTCAATGTGACTCTTGCAACTAAAACCCTAGGAAAAAACAAATTAAAAAAACCCCAATTTAATACCAAACTGGAAATTCTGAAAATAAATGGGGAGATTAATAAAATTGAAAATAAGAAAATTATTGAATTAATTACTAAAATTAAGAGTTGGTTTTATGGAACAAACAAGAAAATACAAAAACTTTTAGTTAATTTGATTAGAAAAAGCACAAAGAGCAAATGAAAATGTTAGTCTCAAAAATGAAAAGGAAGAATTTTCCACCGATGAAGAGGAAATTAGAGCAATGATTAGGAGTTATTTTGCCCAACTATATGTCAATAGATTTGATAATGTAGGTGAAAGGGAGGAATACTTACCAAAATCTAGGTTGCCCAGATTAACAGAAGAGGAAATAAATTACATAAATAGTCCCATTTTAGGAAAAAATAGAACAAGCTAGTAATCAACTCCCTGGGAAAAAAATCTCCAGGGTTAGATAGATTTATATGTGAATTCCACCAAAAACTAAAGAAAAATTAATTCCAATACAATGCAAACTATATGAAAAAATAGAGACAGAAGACAAATTCCTTTTATGACACAGATATGGTGCTGAAACTAGGGGTAGATGAAAACAGAGAAAGAAAATTATGGACAAATTTCCCTAAAGAATATTGATGCAAAAATTTTAAATAAAATATTAGCAAAGAGATTACAGAAAGACATCCCCAGGAGAATATACCATGACCAAGAAGGATTTATACCAGGAATGCAGAGCTGTTTCACTAGGAGGAAAACTATTACCAGAATTGACTATATCGATAACCAAAGTAACAAAAACCATATGATCATCTCATCAGATGCAGAAAAAGCATTTGATAAAATCCAACACCCATTCCTATTAAAACACTAGAGAGTACAGGAATAGTCAGTGGCACCTATTAAAGCCATTAGCAAGCATCATATGTAATGGGAACAAACTAAAACCATTCCCAATAAGATCAGGAGTGAAACAAGGTTGCCCACTATCACCATTACTATTCAATATTGCAGTAGAAATGTTAGCTTTGGCAATAAGAGAAGAAAAAGAGACGAAAGGAATTAGAGTAATAAATGAGGAAACCAACTTATCACTCTTTGCAGATGATACGATGGTATACTTAGAGAATCAACTAAAAAACTATTAGAAACAATTCACAACTTTAGCAAAGTTGCAGGATACAAAATAAATCCACATAAACCATCAGCATTTTTTGTATATTCCCAGTAGCAAGAGATACAAAAGGAAATTCCACTCAGAATAACTGTTGATAGTATGAAATTTAGGGGCATCTATCTGTCAAGGGAAAGTCAGGAACTATGTGAACACAACTCCAAAACACTTTCCACACAAACAAAGTCAGATCTAATCAGGCGGAAAAATATCGCTTGCTCATGGGTAGGCTGAGTGAATATAATAAACAGGACAATACTGCCTAAATTAATTACTTATTTAGTGCCATATCAATCAAACTCCCAAGAAATTATTTTGCAGACCTAGAAAAATAATAACAAAGTTCACCTGAAAGAACAAAAGATCAAGAATTTCAATGGAATTAATGAAAAAAAATGCCAGTGAAGGTGGCCTAGGAGTACCAGATCTAAAACTCTATTACAAAGCAGTGGTCATCAAAACCATTTGGTCCTGGCTCAGAAATAGCGTAGTCGATCAGTGGAATGGGTTAGGATCACAGGACAAAATAGTCAATAAACGACAGCAATCTAGTATCGCAATCCCAAAACCCAGCTTTTGGGATAAGAACTCACTATATGACAAAAACTACTGGGAAAATTGAAAACAAGTATGGCAGAAACTAGCCAGGGACACACACCTAACGCCACACGCCAAGATAAGGTCAAAATGGGTTCATGATGTAGATATAAAGGCTGATAGTATAAGCAAATTAGGAGAACATGGGATAGTTTACCTCTCAGATCTGTGGAGAAGGAAGGAATGTGTCCCAAGAAGAACTGAAACTCATAATTGAACTCCAAAGAGATAATTTTGATGACAATAAATTAAAATTTTTTGTACAAACAAAACAAATGCAGACAAGATCAGAAGGGAAACAATACACGGGGAAAACATTTTTACATTTAAGGGTTCTGATAAAGGCCCCATTTCTAAAACAGAGAACTGATTCAACTTTATCAGAATCCAAACCATGCTCCAACTGATAAACGGTCAAAGGATATGACCACACAATTTTCATATGAAGAAATTAAAAACATTTCTAATCATATGAAAAGATGCTCCCAATCACTATCGATCAGAGAAATCCTTAAGACACCTCTGAGACACCACTACATAACTCTGAGATTGGCCAAGATGACAGGAAATAGGATAATGAGGAATGTTGGAGGGGATGTGAGAAAACTGGGACACTGGTACATTGTTAGTGGAACTGTGAATGGATCCAACCAAAAGAGAGAGCAATTTGGAACTAGGCCCAAAAAGCTTGTCAAACTCTGCCTACCCTTTGACTCGGCAGTGTTTCTACTGGGCTTCTATCCCAAAGATATCTTCAAAGAGGGACCCACGTGTGTAAAAATGTTTGTGGCAGCCCTTTTTGTAAGCCCTTTTGGCAAGGAACTGGAAACTGAGTGCATGCCCATCAGTTGGAGAATGGCTGAATAAGTTAGAATAGATGAAGGCAATGGAATATGATTGTTCTATAAGAAATGATCAGGGGGATAATTTTATAGAGGCCTGGAGAGACTTACATGAACTGACGAGAAGTGAAATGAGCAGAATCAGGAGATCATTGTACAAGGCAACATCAATATTATGCGACGATCAATTCTGGTGAACGTGACTCTTTCCAACAAAGAGATGACTGATGCCAGTTCCAGCGATCATGTGATGAAGAGAACGATCTGTACCCAGAGAGAAAACAGTGGGAACTGAATGTGGATCACAGGATAACATTCTCATTCTTCTTGATGTGGTGCACTTGCATTTTGTTTTCTTATTCGTTTCCTTTACTTTTTGATCTAATTTTTCTTGTGCAACAAGGAATTGTATAAATATGTTTACACATATTGAATCGAACCTATATTTTAACATGTATAACCTATATTGGGATTGCTTGTCATCTAGGGAGGAGGTGGGGGAAGGACAGAAAAATCTGGAACACGAGGCTGTGCAAGGGTCAATGTTGAAAAATTATCCATGCACATGACTTGAAAATAAAAAGGTTTTAAAAAATGATCAGTAGCATTTATCTAAAACCATCAACAAGCATCATAGCTAATGGGGACAAACTAGAACCATTTCTCATTGAGATCAGGGGTGAAACAAGATTGCCCATTATTACCTTTCCCACTCAATATTGTATGAGAAATGTTAGCTTTTCTTTCTCTAGCTATTTCCCTTAATATATAGTATCATTTTAAAACTGTGGCTAGATTTCTTCCAGAAATGCCAATTGATTTTTGTAGACAAGCTTATGTTTTTCTTTGAAGTATTTCTTCTAGTTAAGGTGTCATTATCTTTTAATTATATCTTTGGCTTCTTCTTATTCTTTTACTATATTATGAATATTCTATTTTGTCTGCTCATTCTTCCAGAATTAAATTCTGATTTGTGATTTTGAAGAAAAAAAATGTTAGCTTTGACAATAAGAGAAGAAAAAGAGACTAAAGGAATTAGAGTAGGTAATGAGGAAACCAAATTATCATTCTTTGCAGAGGATATGATGGTAACTTAGAGAATTCTAAAAAATCAACTAAACAACTACCAAAAATAATTCTTCACAACTTCAGCAAAGTTGCAGGATAATTTTGTGATTTTGCTTCATCCCCCCAAAATTGACAAAGATGGCAATGGATGAGAGTAGTTAATGTTATAGGGAAGGTGGGGAAATAGGCATACTGATACAGCATTGGTGGGATTATGAATGTGTCCAACTATTCTGAAAACTGATTTGGAATTATACAAAGGAGGCAATTCACATTTGTATCCTTTACACAGAAATCCACTACTAGTCATATTCTCCAATGAGCTCAGTGATAAAAAGAAAGGCTTTATATACACTAAGATAATTATAATATCAAATTTTTTAAAGTAGAAAAAACCTGGAGATAAAGTTGATCCCCATGGTTTGGGAGAAAGGTGAAAAAATTGTGATACATAAATATATTGATATATCACCATATTATAAAAAAGATGAAAAATGAAAACAGATGCATGGAAAGACCTTTATGAACTAATATAGAATGAATTAATCACAACCAGGAAAATAATAAACATAATTGCTACAGTGTAAACAGAAATTTGTTTTTATTTTAATTTTTATTTAATAATTACTTTATATTGACAGAATCCATGCCAGGGTAAATTTTTTACAACATTATCCCTTGCACTCATTTCTGTTCCGATTTTTCCCCTCCCTCCCTCCACCCCCTCCCCTAGATGGCAAGCAGTTTTATATATGTTAGATATGTTGCAGTATATCCTAGATACAATATATGTTTGTAGAACCGAAGAGTTCTCTTGTTGCACAGGGAGAATTGGATTCAGAAGGTAAAAATAACCCGGGGAGAAAAACAAAAATGCAGATATTTCACATTCGTTTCCAGTGTTCTTTCTTTGGGTGTAGCTGTTTCTGTCCATCATTTATCAATTGAATCACTGGTTTCATTCCATGGAAACATCCAGTGAAAATTCAAATAATATAACCACTTCATGGATTAATTCTTTGCACTAATTGGAATTTATGCCACTTTGTCACTTTTATTATATCGTCATAGCCTAGCCATAAACATTAACCATTCCTCCCACTATTTGAACCTATTTTTTATTTATGTAAAGACTATCTTGTAATTGGACCCCTGCAAAACTCTTGTGTGCTTTGGTAAAGGGGTTCCTAGACACTTGAGTTATTTTGTAGTCATTTGGAATGAGATTTCCCTTTCTGTTACAGTCTCTTGGATTTCATGGTATGTAGCATTCTCTTCTTTTATACAATATGATCGTTCTCTGTGGGAGCAGGTTTCTTGGGGAGGTTTCCTGGAGGCAGCCTTAGTTTCAGCTCAACGTA
>NC_067404.1:29318153-29335145 GCF_016432865.1 Antechinus flavipes | reverse complement strand
GGTTAAAGACTTAGCAGTATGAATGTGTATTCAGGAAAATTCATTCTTAAGCTCTTTTTCTATTAAAAAAAAGCTGAAAAAAATAATTGACTGTCACCCATAATCCATTGGATGTGGGGCTCCCTTTTTCTTATTTTTAGAAATAATACTAAAGGTAATAATTTACATATTATATATAATAACACATGCATACCACACTTTTAACTTTATGCTTATCTAGCCAAGATCTCATTGGAGTTTCAAAAGATTCTCAGGAGTAGGTACTGGAGTGTTAATCCCTTTTATAGATGGAAAAAATAAGACCCAAAAAGGTAACAGAATTTTCTTTATATAACAGACAAATTTGGGAATGGAATCTACGCCTCCAGCCACATACTTATAGAAATATATACACAAATATATGCCATATATATACACAAGGACATATGTATCCCTAAAATCTCAACATACCCTCATTTATTTTTTCTCTCTGGGTTCCTGGTAAAGACCATTTGATAAATGGAAATTATAGTGAGGAATACTAACAGGAAGGGGTGGGAAACTGAATTGTGAAGGCTGAAAGCCAGGGTTTGCAGAGACAAAGAGAAACAGAGACAGAGAGACAAGAGTGGCACACAAAAATAGAGAGATAGAGAAATAGAGATAGAGAGACAAAGACAAAGACACACAGAGAGGGAGGGAAAAAGAAGAGACAGAGAGAAAGAAACACAGAGAGAGAGAGGCAGAGAGACAAAGAGGGAGACAAGGAGAAACAGATGCAGTGACATTCAGAGAAAAAGACAGAGACAGGGTCCATGACCTAGGCATAAAGAATGAGATTATAAATAAATTAGAGGAACATAGGATAATTTATCTCTCAGACTTGTGGAGGAGAAAGAAATTTGTGACCAAAGATGAACTAGAGACCATTACCGATCACAAAATAGAAAATTTTGATTATATCAAATTAAAAAGCCTTTGTACAAACAGAACGAATGCAAACAAGATTAGTAGGGAAGCAACAAACTGGGAAAACATCTTTACAGTTAAAGGTTCCGATAAAGGCCTCATTTCCAAAATATATAGAGAACTGACTCAAATTTATAAGAAATCAAGCCATTCTCCAATTGATAAATGGTCAAAGGATATGAACAGACAATTTTCAGAGGATGAAATTG
Organism: Antechinus flavipes; assembly: GCF_016432865.1. NCBI lineage: Eukaryota > Metazoa > Chordata > Mammalia > Dasyuromorphia > Dasyuridae > Antechinus > Antechinus flavipes. The sequence goes on along the minus strand of NC_067404.1, from coordinate 29,333,988 downwards.
AAACTATTACCACTCACGTGAAAGAGTGTTCCAAATCACTGTTGATCAGAGAAATGCAAATTAAGACAACTCTGAGATATCACTACACACCTGTCAGATTGGCTAAGATGATAGGAAGAAATGGTGGTGAATGTTGGAGGGGATGCGGGAAAACGGGGACACTGATGGATTGTTGGTGGAGTTGTGAACGAACCCAACCATTCTGGAGAGCAATCTGGAATTATGGCCAAAAAGTTATCAAAATGTGCATACCCTTTGATCCAGCAGTGTTTCTATTGGGCTTATACCTCAAAGAGATACTAAAAAAGGGAAAGGGACCTGTATGAGCCAAAATGTTTGTAGCAGCCCTGTTTGTCGTGGCTAGAAACTGGAAAACGAATGGATGCCCATCAATTGGAGAATGGCTGGGTAAATTGTGATATATGAATGTTATGGAATATTATTGCTCTGTAAGGAATGACCAGCAGGATGAATACCGAGAGGCTTGGAGAGACCTACATGAACTGATGCTAAGTGAGATGAGCAGAACCAGGAGATCATTATACACTTCGACAACGATACTGTATGAGTGAGGATGTATTCTGATGGAAGTGGATTTCTATGACAAAGAGACCTAACTGAGTTTCAATGGATAAATGATGGACAGAAACAGCTACACCCAAAGAAGGAACACTGGGAAACGAATGTGAACTATTTGCATTTTTGATTTTCTTCCCGAGTTATTTTTACCTTCTGAATCCAATTCTCCCTGTGCAACAGGAGAACTGTTCGGTTCTGCAAATATGTATTGTATCTAGGATATACTGCAACATATTTAACATTTATAGGACTGCTTGCCATCTTGGTGGGGGGTGGAGGGAGGGGAAAAAAAATCGAAACATAAGCGAGTGCAAGGGATAATGTTGTAAAAAATTACCCTGGCATGGATTCTGTCAATACAAAGTTATTATTAAATAAAATAAAATTTAAATTAAAAAAAAGACAGAGACAGAGGCATTCAGAGACACACAGAGAGTGACAGAGCCAGAGAGACAAGGATAGAGAGAGAGGAGACAGAAGACAGAGATAGATGAAGAGAGACACACACATACACACACAAAGAGACAGACAGAAAGACAGACAGACAGAGCCAAAGAGACAGACAAAAAGAGAGAGACAGAGACAGAAAAAGACAGAAAACAGGGAGAGACAGAGAGAGACACATTGATAGAGACAGAGAGAGAAACCGGAGAGACACTGACACACAGATAACTAGAGACAATATGCATTTTCATATCAAATCCGTGCAAACATGGATGGGTCCATTTTTGTCTTTGTGTTCCAGCACTCAGGGAGAGTCTGCAAATCATAGGGGCCAAATTATACTTTTTCATGAATTAATGACCATTAAAACATAAAACACGGTCTCTTGCTGACATCTGGTGTCCAAAGTCAGAAATTTATGTTATTATTTCTAATTCCTTTAGAAAATAAAAACGGATCCTTCGGTTCCCTGTTCCCCGTCTCATCTGTATTGAGCTAGAAGTTGGTAGAGTATTGCCAAAGCTCCCCGTGCTTTTGTACCTTTTTATTTGAATCTCTATAGGAAGCCCTTTATCTTCCACCAGGTTTCTAGTTCAGATGCCCTGATTTCTGGGAATTTCCCATCCTTTTACCATGTTATAGGCCAAAAAAAAGGTCCTTGTCCCTTTGGCCTTAGACATCTCTAAATTTCCCAAGCTTGCTTCTGTCTTCTTACTATAGGCAATAGAGTCCTGAATCACCTCCAGAGAGTTCTAATCCCACACTCTGGGCCTTTTTGATGTTATTTTTTCTTTCCACAGTCCCTAAGCCTGGGCCGATCACCACCTCCTGTAGGAGCAAGACCGAACTCCCCCAGGTCTCCCATGAGGGGCATTTTATCTATTAAAGCTCCTGCATTTTCTCCCCTGGCTGCCAACAGCAAAATTAACACAATGTTTGTAAGCGGGAGGTGCAGTTTTAATTACGGGTTCCAATGGGGAGCTATCATGGGACTGTTAGTGTATGTATCAGCGTCTCCCATCCTCATAGCACTTTTCGTGGCCTCCTCTTTGAACCTTTGAATGCCATCTTTCAGCGTGTCCCAAGCTCTCCCTTTATTTGACCACATTGTACTAGTGGGATATTGGTTCTGCAGACCCCCCTTCCGTACTATCTCCAAAAGGGAGGTGTACACGGGAGCTCTGACAGCATCATTCGCATTAGCACAGTCTCTAAAGCTTGTTGTACAAAGGGGTTGGAACATACACTAGTAAATTGGACACAGTCTTTGGAGTCTGGCCAAACTGTTGCCACTCCTCCATCACCAAGTCATTCAGCCATTCTCCAACTGATGGGCACGCACTCAGTTTCCAGTGCCTTGCCACTACAAAAAGCGCTGCCACAAATAAATTTGCACATGTGGGTCCCTCTTTGAAGATCTCTTGGGGTAGAAGCCCAGTAGAAACTCTGCTGAGCCAAAGGGTATGCAGAGTTTGACAGCCCTTTGAGCGTAGTTCCAAATTGCTCTCCAGAATGATCGGAGTCTTTCACAGTTCCACCAAGAATGTATCAGTGTCCCAGTTTCCCCACATGGCCTCCAACATTTGTCATTATCATATCTCCTGTCAGTCAATCTCACAGGTGTGTAGTGGTGTCTCAGAGGTATCTTAATGTGCATTTCTCTGATCAATAGTGATTTAGAACATCTTTTCATATGATTAGAAATGTTTTTAATTTCTTCATATAAAAATTGTGTGGTCCTATCTTTGACGGTTTATCAGTTGGAGCATGGCTTGTATTCTGATAAATTTGTGTCAGTTCTCTATGTTTTAGGAATGAGGCCTTTATCAGAATCCTTAAATGTAAAAATGTTTTCCTCATGTATCGTTACCCTTCTAACCTTGTCTGCATTCGTTTTATTTGTACAACAATTTTCTTTTTCTTTTTCTTTTTTGTGTGTGTAACTTCTTCTTTTTTTTTTTTAAATAACTTTTTATTGATAGAATGCATGCCAGGGTAATTTTTTATAGCATTATCCCTTGCACTCACTTCTGTTGCGATTTTTCCCCTTCCTCCCTCCACCCCTTCCCCCAGATGGCAAGCAGTTCTTTACATGTTGAATGGGTTACAGTATATCCTAGATACAATATATGTGTGCAGAACCGAACAGTTTTCTTGTTGCACAGGGAGAATTGAATTCAGAAGGTATAAATAACCCCGGAAGAAAAACAAAAATGCAAGCAGTTTATATTCATTTCCCAGTGTTCTTTCTCTGGGTGTAGCTGCTTCTGTCCATCTTTGATCAATTAAAGCTCTCTTTATCGAAGAGATCCACTTCCATCAGAATACATCCTCAAACAGTATCGTTGTTGAGTTATATAATGATCTCCTGGTTCTGCTCATCTCACTTACCATCAGTCCATGTAGGTCTCTCCAAGCCTCTCTGTATTCATCCTGCTGGTCATTCCTTACAGAGCAATAATATTCCATAACATTCATATACCACAATTTACTCAACCATTCTCCAATTGATGGACATCCTTTCATTTTCCAGCTTCTAGCCACTACAAACAGGGCTGCCACAAACATTTTGGCACAAACAGGTCCCTTTCCTTTCTTTAGTATCTCTTTGGGGTATAAGCCAGTAGAAATACTGCTAGATCAAAGGGTATGCACAGTTTGATAACTTTTTGAGCATAGTTCCAAATTGCTCTCCAGAATGGCTGGATGTGTTCACAATTCCACCAACAATGTATCAGTGTCCCTGTTTTCCCACATCTCCTCCAACATTCCCCATTATCTTTCCCTGTCATTCTAGCCAATCTGACAGGTGTGTAGTGGTATCTCAGAGTTGTCTTAATTTGCATTTCTCTGATTAATAATGATTTGGAGCATATTTTCATATGTCTATAAATAGTTTCAATTTCTTCATCTGAGAATTGTCTGTTCATATCCTTTGACCATTTATCAATTGGAGAATGGTTTGATTTCTTATAGATTAGAGTCAATTCTCTATATATTTTGGAAATGAGGCCTTTATCAGAACCTTTGATTGTAAAAATGTTTTCCCAGTTTATTGTTTCCCTTCTAATCTTGTCTGCATTTGTTTTGTTTGTACAACAATTTTCAATTTAATATAATCAAAATTATCTCTTTGGTGTTTGCGGTTTGTAATCATTTCAGGAAAAGCTGAAAATGTATATAATTTTCATTCAGTAACTGTCAAATACCTATCATACCTAATTTGTCTAATGTTTTGTTCAGATCATTAGCTTATTTCTTGTTTATTTTGCTGTTAGATTTATAAAGATCTGAAAATGGTTATTGTTTTTCTCTCTTGTTCTCCCTGTAGTTTGGTTAGTTTTTCCATGGATGTTATGCTATCCAGAGAATATATATTTAATAGTTATACTGCTTCATTACTTATGTGCTTTTAAGTCTTATGAAATTGCCTTGCTTATTTCTTAATCATGTCCATTTTTCTTGTTGCCTTGAATGAAATCATAATTGCCACCTTTCTTGCTTTTATATATTTAATTTTTTATTCTACCAAAGCATAGATGAATATATTTTGACTTCTCATTTTAATATTGGATGAATCTTTATGCTTCTTATAAAGAAATGCCTCTCCCTCTCTCTTCTGTCCCTCTGCACCTTTGGTAATCAGTCCTTTCTAGAATTGGTGTTTGCCTTGTGGCAATTCTCTTTCTAACTCTACCCTTTCCCTACATGATCTCGGTTCCCAATATATTTTATTCTATTTCTATGTTAAACTCTTTTCTATCCCACTCCCAACATTCCCTTTTTCAGATCAAATAGAGCCGTTCATAAGATTCCCAAGTCCTTCATCCTTGCTCCCAAGCTTCTATTTTCTTCTCTTCTGGGGTCCCAAATACTAAAACTAGTTAGTTCTCCCATAATCTCTTTTCTATTCAACTTTCACAATTTTTCTTTTCTTCTCTTTAGTTTTTTTTTTTTTTTTAATGTCCAGGACCTGGACCTGGACCTTTGTTCTCAAACCTGATTGACCCTTAGAGTGGGTTGGTTTCTGAAAGAACAATAGTCCCTTTCCCCTCATTTCAGTGTAAGTATGTATATATACATATACATACAAATATACTATTATATATATATCATATATTCAGCATATATATAGTGTGTGTGTGTATGTGTATGTGTATGTGTATGTGTGTACCTTAAATCATTTGCCTTTTCACGTTGCTCAAATTTCTTTATAGATTTTTTAAATCTATTTTTGAAATTCAAAGGTTCCTCCTAGCTATGATTTTTTTCAAAAGGATAACTCATCCATAGTAATAAGTGTTTATTTTTATTTCCTGTAGGATTAAGACAATTTTATAAGATAGTTTATTCTTGGTTGTAAATATTTCCCTTTTTATTGTTGACATAGTGTCTACTATTTTAAATGTTTTCTGCATAATCTTGTGTAATTCAGCCTAGGGTTCTTTGGTACATGATCTCTCTCTCCTTGGTTGCTTGTATTTTTTTCCCTTTGACCTGGCAGGTAAAATGTTTGACAATCATTTTTCTGAGTTTATTAAATCTAGAGTTTGTCTTTCATGGAGATTTTTTATTTTTAGTTTATTTTCTGTTTCCAATAGTTGCCAGTTTTCTGCTGTGACTTTATGGAATAAAGTATTCAATGTTTTTTTTTTGTTTTTTGGGTTTTTTTAAGTTTAATGTGTTTTTTCAGGGCCAGGATTGATTATGATAATTATTGTGTTCAGTTTCATTTTGTTTCCAAATTTCTGTTTACACTGTAGCAATTATGTTTATTATTTTCCTGGTTGTGATGAATTCATTCTATATTAGTTCATAAAGATCTTTCCATGCATCTGTTTTCATTTTTCATCTTTTTTATAATATGGTGATATATCAATATATTTATGTATCACAATTTTTTCACCTTTCTCCCAAACCATGGGGATCAACTTTATCTCCAGGTTTTTTCTACTTAAAAAAAATTTGATATTATAATTATCTTAGTGTATATAAAACCTTTCTTTTTATCTCTGAGCTCATTGGAGAATATGACTAGTAGTGGATTTCTGTGTAAAGGATACAAATGTGAATTGCCTCCTTTGTATAATACCAAATCAGTTTTCAGAATAGTTGGACACATTCATAATCCCACCAATGCTATATCAGTATGCCTATTTCCCCCACCTTCCCTATAACGTTAACTATTCTCATCCATTGCCATCCTTGTCAATTTTGGGGGGATGAAGCAAAATCCCAAAATTATCCTGCAACTTAGCTGAAGTTGTGAAGAATTATTTTTAGTAGTTGTTTAGTTGATTTTTTAGGATTCTCTAAGTTACCATCATATCCTCTGCAAAGAATGATAATTTGGTTTCCTCATGACCTACTCTAATTCCTTTAGTCTCTTTTTCTTCTCTTATTGTCAAAGCTAACATTTTTTTTCTTCAAAATCTCAAATCAGAATTTAGTTCTGGAAGAATGAACAGACAAAAATAGAATATTTATACTATAGTAAAAGAATAAGAAGAAGCCAAAGATATAATTAAAAGATAATGACACCTTAACTAGAAGAAATACTTTAAAGAAAAACATAGCTTGTCTATAAAAATCAATTGGCATTTCTGGAAGAAATCTGGCCACAGTTTTAAAATGATACTATATATTAAGGGAAATAGCTAGAGAAAGAAAAGCTAACATTTCTAATACAATATTGAGTAGGAAAGGTAATAACGGGCAATCTTGTTTCATCCCGATCTCAATGGGAAATGGTTCTAGTTTGTCCCCATTAGCTATGATGCTTGTTGATGGTTTTAGGCAAATGCTACTGATCATTTTTAAAAAAAACTTTTTATTTTCAAGTCATGTGCATGTATAATTTTCTTTTTTTTTTAATTTTTTATTTAATAATTACATTAAATTGACACTCGTTTCTGTTCCGATTTTTTTTCCCCTCCCTCCCTCCACCCCCTCCCCTAGATGGCAAGCAGTCCTTTATATGTTGGATATGTTGCAGTATATCCTAGATACAATATATGTTTGCAGAACCGAACAGTTCTCTTGTTGCGTAGGGAGAATTGGATTCAGAAGGTATAAATAATCCGGGAAGAAAAAAAAAAAATGCAGATAGTTTACAGTCGTTTCCCAGTGTTCTTTCTTTGGGTGTAGCTGCTTTTGTCCGTCATTTATCAATTGAAACTCAGGTCTCTTTGTCAAAGAAATCCACTTCCATCAAAATATGTCCTCATACAATATCGTTGTCGAAGTGTATAATGATCTCCTGGTTCTGCTCATTTCACTTAGCATCAGTTCATGTAAGTCTCGCCAGTCCTCTCTGTATTCATCCTGCTGGTCATTTCTTACAGAACAATAATATTCCATAACATTCATATACCACAATTTACCCAGCCATTCTCCAATTGATGGGCATCCATTCATTTTCCAGTTTCTAGCCACTACAAACAGGGCTGCTACAAACATTTTGGCACATACAGGTCCCTTTCCCTTCTTTAGTATTTCTTTGGGATATAAGCCCAATAGAAACACTGCTGGATCAAAGGGTATGCACAATTTGATAATTTTTTGGGCATAATTCCAGATTGCTCTCCAGAATGGTTGGATTCGTTCACAACTCCACCAACAATGCATTAGTGTCCCAGTTTTCCCGCATCCCCTCCAACATTCATCATTATTTTTTCCTGTCATCTTAGCCAATCTGACAGGTGTGTAGTGGTATCTCAGAGTTGTCTTAATTTGCATTTCTCTGATCAATAATGATTTGGAACACTCTTTCATATGAGTGGTAATAGTTTCAATCTCATCCTCTGAAAATTGTCTGTTCATATCCTTTGACCATTTATCAATTGGAGAATGGCTTGATTTCTTATAAATTTGAGTCAGTTCTCTATATATTTTGGAAATGAGGCCTTTATCAGAACCTTTAACTGTGAAAATGTTTTCCCAGTTTGTTGCTTCCCTTCTAATCTTGTTTGCATTAGTTTTATTTGTACAAAGGCTTTTTAATTTGATGTAATCGAAATTTTCTATTCTGTGATCAGTAATGGTCTCTAGTTCATCTTTGGTCACAAATTTCTTTCTCCTCCACAAGTCTGAGAGATAAACTATTCTATGTTCCTCTAATTTATTTATAATCTCGTTCTTTATGCCTAGGTCATAGACCCATTTTGATCTTATCTTGGTATATGGTGTTAAGTGTGGGTCCATGCCTAATTTCTGCCATACTAATTTCCAATTATCCCAGCAGTTTTTATCAAATAATGAATTCTTTTCCAGAAGTTAGGGGCTTTGGGTTTGTCAAACACTAGATTGCTATAATTGACTATTCTGTCTTGTGAGCCTAGCCTTTTCCACTGATCCACTAATCTATTTCTTAGCCAATACCAAATGGTTTTGGTGACTGCTGCTTTATAATATAATTTTAGATCAGGTACAGCTAGGCCACCTTCATTTGATTTTTTTTTCATTAATTCCCTTGAGATTCTCGACTTTTTATTGTTCCATATGAATTTTGTTGTTATTTTTTCTAGATCAATAAAATATTTTCTTGGAAGTCTGATTGGTATAGCACTAAATAAATAGATTAGTTTAGGGAGTATTGTCATCTTTATTATGTTCGCTCGGCCGATCCAAGAGCACTTAATATTTTTCCAATTATTTAAGTCTGACTTTATTTGTGTGGAGACTTTTTTATAATTTTGCTCATATAATTCCTGACTTTCCTTTGGTAGATAGATTCCCAAATATTTTATGGTATCAACAGTTATTCTGAATGGAATTTCTCTTTGTATCTCTTGCTGTTGGGTTTTGTTGGTGATGTATAAAAATGCTGAGGATTTATGGGGATTTATTTTGTAGCCAGCTACTTTGCTAAAATTATGAATTATTTCCAATAGCTTTTTGGTAGAATCTCTGGGGTTCTCTAGGTATACCATCATATCATCTGCAAAGAGTGATAGTTTGGTTTCCTCATTGCCTACTCTAATTCCTTTTATATCTTTCTCGACTCTTATTGCCGAGGCTAGTGTTTCTAATACGATATTAAATAATAATGGTGATAGTGGGCAACCTTGCTTCACTCCAGATCTTACTGGGAAAGGTTCCAGTTTTTCCCCATTGCATATGATGCTTACTGATGGTTTTAAATATATGCTCCTGACTATTTTAAGGAAAAGTCCATTTATTCCTATGCTCTCAAGTGTTTTTATTAGGAATGGATGTTGGATTTTATCAAATGCTTTTTCTGCATCTATTGAGATGATCATGTGGTTTTTGTTTGTTTGGTTATTGATATAGTCAATTATGCTAATAGTTTTCCTAATATTGAACCAGCCCTGCATTCCTGGTATAAATCCTACTTGGTCATAGTGTATTATCCTGGTGACAATTTTCTGTAATCTTTTTGCTAATATTTTATTTAAGATTTTAGCATCAATATTCATTAGGGAGATTGGTCTATAATTTTCTTTCTCTGTTTTCAGCCTACCTGGTTTAGGTATCAGTACCATATCTGTGTCATAAAAGGAGTTTGGTAGGACTCCTTCAATCCCTATTTTTTCAAATAGTTTATATAACATTGGAGTTAATTGTTCTTTAAATGTTTGGTAGAATTCACATGTAAATCCATCTGGTCCTGGGGATTTTTTCTTAGGGAGTTGATTGATAGTTTGTTCTATTTCTTTTTCTGAGATGGGACTGTTTAGGATATTTACTTCTTCCTCTGTTAGTTTGGGCAAGCTGTATTTTTGGAGGTATTTTTCTATTTCATTTAAGTTGTCGAATTTATTGGCATAAAGTTGGGCAAAGTAACTCCTAATTATTGCTCTAATTTCCTCTTCGTTAGTGGTGAGTTCTCCCTTTTCATTTTTAAGACTAACAATTTGATTTTCCTCTTTCCTTTTTTTAATCAGATTTACTAAGGGTTTGTCTATTTTGTTGGTTTTTTCATAGAACCAACTCTTAGTTTTATTAATCAATTCAATAGTTTTTTTACTTTCAATTTTATTGATCTCACCTTTTACTTTTAGAATTTCAAGTTTAGTGTTTGACTGGGGGTTTTTAATTTGTTCCTTTTCTAGCATTTTTAATTGCAAACCCAATTCATTGACCTTCTCTTTCTCTATTTTATACAAATAGGCCTCTAGAGATATGAAATTTCCCCTTATTACCGCTTTGGCTGCATCCCATACATTTTGGTATGATGTCTCATTATTATCGTTTTCTTGGGTGAAGTTATTAATTATGTCTATGATTTGCTGTTTCACCCAATCATTCTTTAGTATGAGATTATTTAGTTTCCAATTATTTTTTGGTCTACTTCCCCCTGCTTTTTTGTTGAATGTAATTTTCATTGCATCGTGGTCTGAAAAGGATGCATTTACTATTTCTGCCTTACTACATTTGAGTTTGAGGTTTTTATGTCCTAATATATGGTCAATTTTTGTATAGGTTCCATGAACTGCTGAAAAGAAAGTGTATTCCTTTCTGTCTCCATTACATTTTCTCCAGAGATCTATCATATCTAACTTTTCTAGTATTCTATTTACCTCTTTGACTTCTTTCTTATTTATTTTGTGGTTTGATTTATCTAATTCTGAGAGTGCAAGGTTAAGATCTCCCACTATTATAGTTTTACTGTCTATTTCTTCTTGCAGCTCTCTTAGTTTCTCTTTTAAGAATTTAGATGCTACCCCACTTGGTGCATATATGTTTAATATAGATAGTGCTTCATTATCCATGCTACCCTTTAGCAAGATATAGTGTCCTTCCTTATCTCTTTTAATTAGGTCAATTTTTGCTTTAGCTTGATCTGAGATCAGGATGGCTACCCCTGCTTTTTTGACTTCACCTGAAGCATAGTAGATTTTGCTCCAACCTTTTACCTTTAACCTGCATGTATCTCCCCGCTTCAGGTGTGTTTCCTGTAAACAACATATTGTAGGATTCTGGCTTTTAATCCATTCTGCTAACCGCTTCCTCTTTATGGGGGAGTTTACCCCGTTCACGTTTATGGTTAGAATGACCAATTCTGTATTACTTGCCATCTTGTTAACCCCGGTTTATGCTTTCCTCCCTTCTTTCCCCTTTCCCCCCCTTCCAAGTATTAAGCTTGTGAGCACCCCTTGCTTCTCACAGCCCTCCCTTTTTAGTATCCCTCCCCCCGCCTTAGAGTTCCTCCCCCTATCTTACCCCTTTCCCTCCCAGTTCCCGTATTCCCTTCCACTTAGCTTATTCCTTCCCTTTCCACTTTTCCCTTCTCACTTTTCAATGAGATGGGAGAAGTTTCACCATAGATTGAATATGTCTTAAGATTTTTCACTTAAAGCCAATTCTGAAGGCAGTAAGATACCCACTATATTCATCCCCCTCCATTCTTTCTCTCAGATATAATAGGTTTCCTATGCCTCTTCATGAGATGTACTACCCCCACTTTACCCTTTTTCTGGTACAATGTCCTTTCCACATCAATTTCTAGAACAAGGTATACATGTATTCTTTATACATCTATATAGTCAAAATATAGTTCCCAAGATTAATCTTTACCTTTTTAGATTTCTCTTGAGTTCTATATTTGTAGATCAAACTTTTTGTTAAGTTCTGGTTTTTTCATCAGAAATAGATGAAATTCGCTTACTTCGTTGAATGTCCATCTTCTTCCTGGAAAAAGATGCTCATTCTCGCTGGGTAAGTTATTTTTGGTTGCATACCAAGTTCCTTAGCCTTTCGGAATATCATATTCCAGGCCCTTCGATCTTTTAATGTGGATGCTGCCAGATCCTGGGTGATCCTTATTGTGGCTCCTTGATACTTGAATTGGGTTTTTCTAGCCGCTTGCAATATTTTTTCTTTCATCTGAGGGTTCTGGCATTTGGCCACTATATTCCTTGGTGTTTTGATTTTAGGATCCCTTTCAGTGGGTGATCGATGAATCCTTTCAATGTTTATTTTTTCCTCTGTTCCTATGACTTCTGGGCAGTTCTCTTTGATAATTTCCTGGAAGACAGTGTCCAGGCTCTTTTTTTCATCATGTTTTTCTGGGAGTCCAATGATTCTCAGATTGTCTCTCCTGGATCTGTTTTCCAGGTCTGTTGTCTTCCCCAGAAGGTATTTCACATTTTTCTCCATTGTTTGATTTTTTTGGATTTGCTTGACTGATTCTTCTTGTCTCCTCGAGTCATTCAATTCCACTTGTTCAATTCTGATTTTCAGTGAAGTATTCTCTTCACTCACTTTTTAAAATCTTTCTCTAATTGTCCAATTGAGTTCTTTTGTTCTGTGGAATTTTTTTCCATTTCGCCAATTTTGTTTTTTAGAGAGCTGTTTTCTGTTTCCAGTTCACTAATCCTATTTTTCAAGGATTTTACTTCTTTATCCACTCTCTCTTTAACTGACTTCTCCAGGCTCTTTTCCCACTTTTCTTCTAGCTCCCTTGTGAGAGCCTTTTTAATCACTTCTATGAGGTTCATCTGTGCTGAGGAACAGACGCTCTCCTCCTTTGGGGAATCACCTGGGGACTGTCTGTTTTTAGTCTCCTCAGGATTTAGAGTCTGCTCTCTATCTGTATAGAAGCTGTCAAGGGTTAAAGTCCTCTTCAGCTTCTTGCTCATTCTGTCTATTAATCAGAGACAAACTAGCAAAGAAAAACAGAAAAAACTGGAGTCTTTCTTTGGGGGGGGGCTGGGTGTGTTATCGAGCTTCCTCTACAGACTGCAGGTGGCAGCAGTGAGGCACTAGCAGGACTGTGCTGCGCCTGCGCTCTGAGATCCCAAAGCGTGCTGAGTCACTGAGGGGGGGGGAAGGGGGGGGAGGCCAGGTCCCGAGAGACTCCAGCTGTTTGCGGTTGTGTTCTTCAGCCCCGGTGTTTTTAGCTTCTCTGCTGGGCTGTTGACTTGCTGCAGGTTCCAAACCTGTAGCGAAGCTCTCCCCGCAGAGATGGCTACGATCACTCCCCACCCCCTCTCCAGTCTGCTCCCGTGCTCTCACTGCCGCTGCCCTCAGCCTGCGCCCGATCTAAAACCGCCCCAGCCCTCCAGTAAAGACAGACCTTTCTTGGCGGATCTCAAGGATGGCTTCTCTTGGTAACTATTTGTGGGTTTTTTTCAGTCAAGCATTGATTCAGAGGCTTGTAATGAAGTGGATAGTGAGAGAAAGCGCGGAGCTTATGCAACTGTGAGCCTCCTCTCCGCCATCTTAACCGGAAGTCCAGTATAAACCTCTAATGTGTTTTTTCAGGGCCAGGATTGATTATGATAATTATTGTGTTCAGTTTCATTTTGTTTCCAAATTTCTGTTTACACTGTAGCAATTATGTTTATTATTTTCCTGGTTGTGATGAATTCATTCTATATTAGTTCATAAAGATCTTTCCATGCATCTGTTTTCATTTTTCATCTTTTTTAAAATATGGTGATATATCAATATATTTATGTATCACAATTTTTTCACCTTTCTCCCAAACCATGGGGATCAACTTTATCTCCAGGTTTTTTCTACTTTAAAAAATTTGATATTATAATTATCTTAGTGTATATAAAACCTTTCTTTTTATCACTGAGCTCATTGGAGAATATGACTAGTAGTGGATTTCTGTGTAAAGGATACAAATGTGAATTGCCTCCTTTGTATAATTCCAAATCAGTTTTCAGAATAGTTGGACACATTCATAATCCCACCAATGCTGTATCAGTATGCCTATTTCCCCCACCTTTTCTATACCATTAACTATTCTCATCCATTGCCATCTTTGTCAATTTTGGGGGGATGAAGCAAAATCACAAAATTATCCTGCAACTTTGCTGAAGTTGTGAAGAATTATTTTTAGTAGTTGTTTAGTTGATTTTTTAGGATTCTCTAAGTTACCATCATATCCTCTGCAAAGAATGATAATTTGGTTTCCTCATTACCTACTCTAATTCCTTTAGTCTCTTTTTCTTCTCTTATTGTCAAAGATAACATTTTTTTTCTTCAAAATCTCAAATCAGAATTTAATTCTGGAAGAATGAACAGACAAAATTAGAATAGTCATACTATAGTAAAAGAATAAGAAGAAGCAAAAGATATAATTAAAAGATAATGACACCTTAACTAGAAGAAATACTTCAAAGAAAAACATAGCTTGTCTATAAAAATCAATTGGCATTTCTGGAAGAAATCTAGCCACAGTTTTAAAATGATACTATATATTAAGTGAAATAGCTAGAGAAAGAAAAGCTAACATTTCTAATACAATATTGAGTAGGAAAGGTAATAACGGGCAATCTTGTTTCACCCCTGATCTCAATGGGAAATGGTTCTAGTTTGTCCCCATTAGCTATGATGCTTGTTGATTGTTTTAGGTAAATGCTACTGATCATTTTTAAAAAAAACTTTTTATTTTCAAGTCATGTGCATGGATAATTTTTCAACGTTGACCCTTGTACAGCCTCGTGTTCCAGATTTTTCTGTCCTGCCCCCACCTCCTCCCCTAGATGACAAGCAATCCCAATATAGGTTATACATGTTAAAATATAGGTTCAATCCAATATGTGTAAACATATTTATACAATTTTCTTGTTGCACAAGAAAAATTAGATCAAAAAGGAAAAGAAACGAATGAGAAAACAAAATGCAAGTGAACCACATCAAGAAGAATGAGAATGTTATCCTGTGATCCACATTCAGTTCCCACTGTTTTCTCTCTGGGTACAGATGGTTCTCTTCATCACATGATCACTGGAACTGGCATCAGTCATCTCTTTGTTGGAAAGAGTCACGCTCACCAGAATTGATCGTCGCATAATATTGATGTTGCCGTGTACAATGATCTCCTGATTCTGCTCATTTCACTTCTCGTCAGTTCATGTAAGTCTCTCCAGGCCTCTATAAAATTATCCTCCTGATCATTTCTTATAGAACAATCATATTCCATTGCCTTCATCTATTCTAACTTATTCAGCCATTCTCCAACTGATGGGCATGCACTCAGTTTCCAGTTCCTTGCCAAAAGGGCTTACAAAAAGGGCTGCCACAAACATTTTTACACACGTGGGTCTACTTTGAAGATGTCTTTGGGATAGAAGCCCAGTAGAAACCCTGCCGAGTCAAAGGGTAGGCAGAGTTTGACAAGCTTTTTGGGCTTAGTTCCAACTTGCTCTCTCTTTTGGTTGGATCCGTTCACAGTTCCACTAACGATGTACCAGTGTCCCAGTTTTCCCACATCCCCTCCAACATTCATCATTATCCTATTTCCTGTCATCTTGGGCAATCTCAGAGTTGTGTAGTGGTGTCTCAGAGGTGTCTTAATATGCATTTCTCTGATCGATAGTGATTGGGAGCATCTTTTCATATGATTAGAAATGTTTTTAATTTCTTCATATGAAAATTGTGTGGTCATATCCTTTGATCGTTTATCAGTTGGAGCATGGTTTGGATTCTGAAAAATTTGAATCAGTTCTCTGTTTTAGAAATTATATGCGCAGGCTATCAATACTCCAGAATATGGGTCCACGCAAGTGCAGGCATATTGACATCCCTGGCTCCTAGGTAAGGGTCCACTATAATTAATTTGCCAAATTTGTGCAGGCAGACTTCCTCTCCTCATTCCCCCCACTATGGTATGGGGGAAAGGATTCTCTCAATAGAGTTGACCCTACACACACTGATCAGTAATTTGTCTTAATACAGGAAGAGGGATAGATATTTCCCTAGCAAGGGCCCACTTGCAGGGAGCCGGGGGTCCCAAACGTCCTGCGGTAACGCGGAGCCGTCTGGGCACGGGCCAGAGTTCTTCAGACGTGTCCGGAGTGATTCGCCTGGTTCCAGTCTCGGCCAACCCACG
>NC_067404.1:29276436-29317653 GCF_016432865.1 Antechinus flavipes | reverse complement strand
TGTAAAAGAAATTACCCATGCATATGTTCTTTTTTTTAATAACTTTTTATTGACAGAACCCATGACAGGGTAATTTCTTACTGCATCATCCCTGTATGTTGTTGAGGTATATAATGATCTCCTGGTTCTGCTCATTTCACTTAGCATCAGTTCATGTAGGTCTCGCCAGTCCTCTCTGTATTCATCCTGCTGGTCATTCCTTACAGAACAATAATATTCCATAACATTCATATACCACAATTTACTCAACCATTCTCCAATGGATGGGCATCCATTCATTTTCCAGCTTCTAGCCACTACAAACAGGGCTGCCACAAACTTTTTGGCACATACAGGTCCCTTTCCCTTCTTTAGTATCTCTTTGGGGTATAAGCCCAGTAGAAACACTGCTGGATCAAAGGGTATGTACAGTTTGATAACTTTTTGAGCATAGTTCCAAATTCCCATGCATATGTTCTGTCAACAAAAAGTTATTTTAAAAAAATTAAATTTGGATAATATTATTGCTTGGCTAGAATCTCATTTTTAAAGAATATGGATGTTTTTCTTTCTACTTAAAAGAGGAGTGAGAGCCATAATAGAAGCTACTAATACCAAATACAGTGGAATCCCATTATAGTATGACTGCCAGTTCTGAAATTAGGAAGACTCATCTTCCTGAGTTCAAATCTAACCTGAGATACTAGCTCTGTGACTGTGAACAAATAACTTAACCCAGATTTCTCATCAATAAAAGTCAGCTGGAGCAGGAAATAGCAAAGCACTCCAGTAACTTTGCCAAGAAAACTCCAAAGATGTCACAAAGAGTTGGAAATGACTGAAATGAAACAACAAAATGTTACACACATTTATTTATAGCCCTTAATCAAATTATATCCCTGTAATATAGCAACATGTAGTAAAAGCCTGATATGATACAAATTATAATGGAGGAATTAGACTTGGTACTATTTATTATATTTCTGTTATAAAATTATTTCAATATAATAATTAAGAATAGGACAAGGATTATTAATCTCATAAACATGAATGTAATTTTTTGCATGCCTTTTATATTATCGCGTTTTGTTGTTAGCAAATTCATATAAGCAAATACCCAATCATACTTCAATAATCATTAAATCTGTACATAAATTAAATAATTTTAATATTCATTCAATTTATTTTTACTTTGCATATATTTAACTAAAATATTCATAGTCAATTAATTTTTGCAATAAATGTTTATCAAAAGGCAGTATTTTTAACAGTTTAAAAAATAAAAAATATTAAAATTTTAATATTTTTTAAAATTGGGAATTATATGTGTGAGGTCAGCAAGAATTGATTTTAAGTTCTTTTTCATTCCTTATTAAATATATGATAATATTCCAGATATATTATTTTTAGCTTGGTCAATTAGATTATGGAATATTATTAGAAATCTTTCCTTAATACAAGAGGTAATAAAAAAAGAAATGATGATAAGAAGAAATTAGAAGGCAAAGCATGTTTAATATTGTGGATTTATGGAAAAAAGATTCAGGTTCAGAATGTAACAAGGAGATAGTTAATAGGTTTTTAGTTATTAGAAAAATAAAAATACTAATAGATAAGAAAATAACAAGTGGGTAAAAACATGGAGAGAGTTTTTTTTAAAGAGTGAATTAAGGAAAAACTAAATTTAGAAAATAAAATGATGTGTTAATTTCAGAATTAAAAGAAATATAGAATTAAAGTAGGTCCAAAATTGAAAAAAGGAAAATTTGTATTTGATTCTGTGATATTTTTTCTTCCAAGAAATGAAGTTTCATTTGAAGAGTATGGTTTCCATGAAAGTAAATAAAGAGAATAATAAGCAGAGATTAAAATGGAATTTTCAAGAATAGTTCAGGTGAACTCATGGTCTAATTTAATAGATTAATTGAATTGGAAGAGAATGGCTTTCAGACCATAGTATTCTGTTATTTGCACTTATATAGCACTACTATATAAATATTAATAAAAATATGAGCCTTTGTTTTGGGAAGAAATTGGGTACTATCAATAAACTCTTCTTCTCACCTTACATATTCATATTACATTATCATAGTTTTCAAATATCCACAGGTGCATGTAGTGAGATAGTTGCTTTGATGAAGGTGAATAATCTTATCTTTTAAAACCTTGTAATCATCTAGAAGCAATCAAATCAGACATTTTTGCTTCAGTACCAAAAGAACTGATTGTTCCATTATTGTGGTTATTTACTACTGTAATGTTCCGTTTAAAATGTAATGTTCTTTGTTGAGGTTTTCTTGGGGTCTTTGGAGCAGCCTTCGTTTCAGTTCAGTAATCACCACAAGTACAGCCAGGTGTTAAAGTCCAAGTCCTTTATTGTCTCCTTCAAAGTCTTATCTCCTTTCCTGGGGCCTAGTTAACTTTAGAGAACTTCCTCTCTCCTTGGTTCTGAGAGCTTCCTTCTCTGCCCTCTGAATCTCTCCGAATCCAAAGGTTTGTGCTTCAGCTTCCAGCCACCACAAAGATGGACGCTGGAATGAATCTGTCTCAGCCTCCGAGGAGCTTCTAGTGAGCTTGTCCTTTTTTTGGCCCTGAGAGCTTCTTGCTTATATGCTCTACACTGAGTATACACCAATCATCATATCACTAGGAAACTATTATTTGTTGTAGGATTAAATCAATACTAAACTAGATTTAACCATTGTCTCCTCAATTCCACTTAGTACCTTGTTTCAAGTTCTGGCCCATAACATCTCCTTGTAGGAGTAAATCATACTGCACCATGCTAAATTAGATAACTATTGTCTCTATCAATTGCACTGACTTAGTACCTTGTAAGAATCCTTTGTTTCAAGTTCAGAGTTCTGGCCCGTAACGTACTACAATAATGTAGATTGTAACTCATACACACAATTTTTGATTTTCATGAGTTGCTAAAATGAGTTAATAAAGTCATATTTTTGGTGATAGATTTCTCCACAATTTTATTGCAACTCAGGTAATAGACAGTTTTATCAGTGGACTATCATTAGAATTCTTTCCAGATAAATAGGACCTGCTAAAACTTAGAATCTTCTGTTGTGTCCTTTGAGACACCAGAGTTATCTCTTTTCTAGTGAATTGCTAGTCATGAGTCTTTTTTGAAATATATATATATATATATATATATATATATATATATATATATATATATATATATATATATGAGTCATCCACATCTTGGGTTATGAAATAGAGAGGAAAAGTAGGTGATAAGCAGAGTAGGAGTTAGCTGTAGGAGGTGGAATTAAAATAGAGAAGAATTTAAGGTGATATAATAGCTTTTTCCGGTTAAAGGAGGTAAAGGATGATTAATTTTTTTTTGTTTGGTCATTGAAGGAAAAAGAAGGGTCACAGGATGGCAATTATAAGGAAGCCAAATACACCTTGATAAATATGGGGAAAATACCACTTTCAAACAGTTACTACTATCCCCAAATGCAATAGGTTACCTCAGTTCTTTGTTATGGGAATTCTTCAGTTATGAGTAGGAGAATTTTTAGGTTGGACCAGGTGATCTCTGAGCTACCTTTCATCTCTAATATCTAGTTTACTCCATGAAATTATAGAAGTAGCTATTCTCAGCTCCCTGACATCTAAAAAATTTAATGTATTCATTTAAGCAATTGATAAAAATTTTCAAATATGACAGAACTGAGGACAGTCCTTTGCTATAAAAATTTGCTATAAAATGTCCTATGGGTTTATATCATCTCATTGATCTATACTTTTTGAATACTTTAATGCATCTATCTATCTGCCTATTTATATTCATTTCAGTTATTCAGACAGCAAAGGACACAGGATGTCCTTTCATCCCATGTAACTTCTTGTCCTTCCATACATTCCCCACAGAAGGTCCATTGAATTTCTCTGTGACCTATTAGGTCTCTTGAAGTTGAGTGTATATTAGTAGACTTTGTGGACTTTGGACTGTTTCACTTATCACTTACTTTACCCTATAACCACTTTCCTAGTTATACATCTTTATTGCTTCTCTTGTGCAATCACTTATTGACAGCCTACTTGCTTGTCTTCACTGCCTTTTGCATTGATGTCAATGTTAATTTTTTGGTGACAATAGTATTCTGTTATTTGCACTTATATAGCACTACTATATAAATATTAATAAAAATATGAGCCTTTGTTTTGGGAAGAAATTGGGTACTATCAATAAACTCTTCTTCTCACCTTACATAGGTACTATTTCTTCTTTCACCCCTGTTTTGCATGGAGTTGCACTCCTCCTTGCCAAGATAAGTCCCCCAACATAAATCCTTCATTTGAACCCATCCTCTTTCCTCCAGCAGAGTTCTTCTACTACAATCTCCACTCATTAATTTTCAATCTATCATGATCTAAAAACTTTCGCCTTAAGCCTACAAACATACCCATGTCTGACCCATCCTCAAAAAAAATTATCTTAATTTGATAGTACCATCTTCTATATCTATTATATCTGCAATTTCTAGTTAAATTCCTTGCAAAAGCTCTGTTGGGTGTCTTTATGTTCTTTTTTCTGATCCAATTTTGACACTTTGAAACATGACTTCTGAGTTACTGCTCTTTCTAAAGTCACCACTGATCTCAGATCCCACCAGTGATCACCAGTACAATTAATATCACATGCCAAATCTATGAGTATTTTTTTCTCATATTTCACCCTTTTGACCTGTCTACAGTCTTTGATATTGTCTCTTGGATATCCTATACTTACTAGGTTTTCATGACACTTTTCTCTTTATTCTCCTACCTATCTGACTGCTTTTTCTTGGCTTGGATTTTTCTTCAGGTCACATCCACTTACTCTAAGACTCTAAGATCCTGAGCCTTTCCCCCCTCCAAACTATTCCTGTTTGGTGATCTCATAAGTTCTCTTGAGTTCAAATATCATCTCTTGTAGATGAGTCTCAGATCTATATCAAAACTTGAGTTATAGCCCCACATAATCTTCTTAGATATCTTGAATTGGTGTTGCTTAGGAATCTCAAACTCTGGTCAAAATAGATCTCATCATCTTTTCCCTTTAAACAGTCCTATCTTTGAAATTTCCTTATTATTGTCCAAAGACATCACTATATTTTCAATCATCCAAGCTTCCAATAAAAGTGTAAGCTTGACCCCTCACTTTCAGCCCTTATAACCACTCTGTTGTGAATCACATCATATAGAAAAAATTGTCTTTTGATTGAACGCTGTATTAGGTATTCTTCTTCATAGAAGCAAATACCTGGTGAACCTATTTCTCCCTTTTAAGCCTCTTTTGAAATTAACAATCACAGGGACTTTGAAGAAAGGTAGATGTATTTTTCTAAGGAATATTGCATTATTTTGATATATACATATTCAGATATCTTTTTGAAGGAAAACTTTTTTTTTAGTTTTAGACTATTTTTTTAAATACAATGTCTTTTATTATTATATATACTATTTTGAAATGGAAATTTATTGTTACATATTTTTAAAAAATAATTATAACAGCTTATTGAAGAACCCATGCCAGGGTAATTTTTTACAACATTATCCCTTGCATTCACTTCTGTTCCGACTTTTCCCCTCCCTCCTTCCACCCCCTCCCCCAGATGGCAAGCAGTCCTATACATGTTAAATATGTTGCAGTATATCCTAGATACAATATATGTGTGCAGAACCGAACAGTTCTCTTGTTGCACAGGGAGAATTGGATTCAGAAGGTAAAAATAACCCAAGAAGAAAAACAAAAATGCAAGCAGTTTATACTCATTTCCCAGTGTTCTTTCTTTGGGTGTAGCTGCTTCTGTCCATCATTGATCAATTGAAACCAAGTTAGATCTTCTCTTTGTCAAAGAAATCTTTTTTTTCAAGTTAGGTTCTGGCGTTTTTTAGAGTACCCTCTGTTTTAGGCTTTAATTTCACTGCCAGTTTATTATAGTTAGCCTCTAGCAGAGTTGTCTCTATAACTTCTCTAGCCACAGAGATCACCCCCGCCCCTGATCTGCACTGGTCTGTTCCTGGCCTCTCAGGACAAACCTTTCCTGGAGATCTTTCAGATTATCTTTGACTGGTAAATTGTGTGCTTCTAATCTTCATGAATTTTAGCAGTCAAGTGCTATTTTCGAGGCCGAATTTAATAGTTGGTTGTGAGGGGATGAGAGGAGCTTACAAAGTCGCGTGTGCCTTCTCCACCCCCAGGAAAACTCTTCAAATAGCATTTTGTTCTACTAAATCAAATAATTTTTTTTTGATAGTAAAGAAAACAAGCTCAATTGCATAACTAATTTTGTGACCTGGAGAATATAATTTGTGAATCACTTGCCTGGTGCTTTCACATTCTTCATCAAGGAGGTCTCAATTTGTGTATAGATTATACTTACCATAATTTTGCTAATGTAGCAAAATAGTCATATGAGTCAATAGTTAGGTATTATCTTTATTGTCTTCTTAATGTAATAGTATCTGTAATATTCTCCAAGAATTTTTCATCTCCTTTCCTTTAAGATATCTTTAGAATGATACATTATTTTTGGGGTTCAAATGTTGGGTTCTTGTTCTTCTATAAAATATTATAAAAGTTCTCTCTGGGTGCCTTCCCTGGAATCAGGATTTTGTCAGTCCCTGTTCGGGCGCCAAAATGTGGTGAGCTTTTTCTTCTCAAAACACAGCCAGGTGATAAAAGTTCAGATCTTTTATTATCTCCAATACAGCCTGGTTAGCTTATTTTTTAATTTTTAGTTTATTTTCTGTTTCCAATAGTTGCCAGTTTTCTGCTGTGACTTTATGGAATAAAGTGTTCAATGTTTTTTTTTTGTTTGTTTTTTGGGTTTTTTAAAGTCTAATGTGTTTTTTCAGGGCCAGGATTGATTATGATAATTATTGTGTTCAGTTTCATTTTGTTTCCAAATTTCTGTTTACACTGTAGCAATTATGTTTATTATTTTCCTGGTTGTGATTAATTCATTCTATATTAGTTCATAAAGATCTTTCCATGCATCTGTTTTCATTTTTCATCTTTTTTTATAATATGGTGATATATCAATATATTTATGTATCACAATTTTTTCACCTTTCTCCCAAACCATGGGGATCAACTTGATCTCCAGGTTTTTTCTACTTTAAAAAATTTGATATTATAATTATCTTAGTGTATATAAAACCTTTCTTTTTATCACTGAGCGCATTGGAGAATATGACTAGTAGTGGATTTCTGTGTAAAGGATACAAATGTGAATTGCCTCCTTTGTATAATTCCAAATCAGTTTTCAGAATAGTTGGACACATTCATAATCCCACCAATGCTGTATCAGTATGCCTATTTCCCCCATCTTCCCTATAACATTAACTATTCTCATCCATTGCCATCTTTGTCAATTTTGGGGGGGATGAAGCAAAATCACAAAATTATCCTGCAACTTTGCTGAAGTTGTGAAGAATTATTTTTAGTAGTTGTTGAGTTGATTTTTTAGGATTCTTTAAGTTACCATCATATCCTCTGCAAAGAATGATAATTTGGTTTCCTCATGACCTACTCTAATTCCTTTAGTCTCTTTTTCTTCTCTTATTGTCAAAGCTAACATTTTTTTCCTTCAAAATCTCAAATCAGAATTTAATTCTGGAAGAATGAACAGACAAAAATAGCATATTCATACTATAGTAAAAGAATAAGAAGAAGCAAAAGATATAATTAAAAGATAATGACACCTTAACTAGAAGAAATACTTCAAAGAAAAACATAGCTTGTCTATAAAAATCAATTGGCATTTCTGGAAGAAATCTAGCCACAGTTTTAATATGATACTATATATTAAGTAAAATAGCTAGAGAAAGAAAAGCTAACATCTCTAATACAATATTGAGTAGCAAAGGTAATAACGGGCAATCTTGTTTCACCCCTGATCTCAATGGGAAATGGTTCTAGTTTGTCCCCATTAGCTATGATGCTTGTTGATGGTTTTAGGTAAATGCTACTGATCATTTTTTAAAAACTTTTTATTTTCAAGTCATGTGCATGGATAATTTTTCAACATTGACCCTTGCACAGCCTCGTGTTCCAGATTTTTCTGTCCTGCCCCCACCTCCTCCCCTAGATGACAAGCAATCCCAATATAGGTTATACATGTTAAAATATAGGTTCAATCCAATATGTGTAAACATATTTATACAATTCTCTTGTTGCACCAGAAAAATTAGATCAAAAAGGAAAGGAAACGAATGAGAAAACAAAATGCAAGTGAACCACATCAAAAAGAATGAGAATGTTATCCTGTGATCCACATTCAGTTCCCACTGTTTTCTCTCTGGGTACAGATCACATCACATGATCACTGGAACTGGCATCAGTCATCTCTTTGTTGGAAAGGGTCACGTTCACCAGAATTGATCGTCGCATAATATTGATGTTGCCGTGTACAATGATCTCCTGATTCTGCTCATTTCACTTCTCGTCAGTTCATGTAAGTCTCTCCAGGCCTCTATAAAATTATCCTCCTGATCATTTCTTATAGAACAATCATATTCTATTGCCTTCATCTATTCTAACTTATTCAGCCATTCTCCAACTGATGGGCATGCACTCAGTTTCCAGTTCCTTGCCAAAAGGGCTTACAAAAAGGGCTGCCACAAACATTTTTACACACGTGGGTCTACTTTGAAGATGTCTTTGGGATAGAAGCCCAGTAGAAACACTGCCGAGTCAAAGGGTAGGCAGAGTTTGACAAGCTTTTTGGGCTTAGTTCCAAATTGCTCTCTTTTTTGGTTGGATCCGTTCACAGTTCCACTAACGATGTACCAGTGTCTCAGTTTTCCTACATCCCCTCCAACATTCATCATTATCCTATTTCCTGTCATCTTGGCCAATCTCAGAGTTGTGTAGTGGTGTCTCAGAGGTGTCTTAATGTGCATTTCTCTGATCGATAGTGATTGGGAGCATCTTTTCATGTGATTAGAAATGTTTTTAATTCCTTCATATGAAAATTGTGTGGTCATATCCTTTGACCGTTTATCAGTTGGAGCATGGTTTGGATTCTGATAAATTTGAATCAGTTCTCTGTTTTAGAAATGGGGCCTTTATCAGAACCCTAAAATGTAAAAATGTTTTCCCCGTGTATTGTTTCCCTTCTGATCTTGTCTGCATTTGTTTTGTTTGTACAAAAAATTTTAATTTACTATCATCAAAATTATCTCTTTGGTGTTCAATTATGAGTTTCAGTTCTTCTTGGGACACATTCCTTTCTTCTCCACAGATCTGAGAGGTAAACTATCCCATGTTCTCCTAATTTGCTTATACTATCAGCCTTTCTATCTAAATCATGAACCCATTTTGACCTTATCTTGGCGTGTGGTGTTAGGTGTGTGTCCCTGGCTAGTTTCTGCCATACTTGTTTTCAATTTTCCCAGTAGTTTTTGTCATATAGTGAGTTCTTATCCCAAAAGCTGGGTTTTGGGATTGCGATACTAGATTGCTGTCGTTTATTGACTATTTTGTCCTGTGATCCTAACCCATTCCACTGATCGACTACTCTATTTCTAAGCCAGGACCAAATGGTTTTGATGACCACTGCTTTGTAATAGAGTTTTAGATCTGGTACACCTAGGCCACCTTCACTGGCATTTTTTTCATTAATTCCCTTGAAATTCTTGACCTTTTGTTCTTTCAGGTGAACTTTGTTATTATTTTTCTAGGTCTGCAAAATAATTCCTTGGGAGTTTGATTGGTATGGCACTAAATAAGTAATTAATTTAGGCAGTATTGTCCTGTTTAGTATATTCACTCAGCCTACCCATGAGCAATCGATATTTTTCCGCCTGATTAGATCTGACTTTACTTGTGTGGAAAGTGTTTTGGAGTTGTGTTCACATGGTTCCTGACTTTCCCTTGACAGATAGATGCCCCTAAATTCCATACTATCAACAGTTATTCTGAGTGGAATTTCCTTTTGTATCTCTTGCTGCTGGTAATATACAAAAAATGCTGATGGTTTATGTGGATTTATTTTGTATCCTGCAACTTTGCTAAAGTTGTGAATTGTTTCTAATAGTTTTGTAGTTCATTCTCTAAGTATACCATCGTATCATCTGCAAAGAGTGATAATTTGGTTTCCTCATTTATTACTCTAATTCCTTTCATCTCTTTTTCTTCTCTTATTGCCAAAGCTAACATTTCTAATGCAATCTTGAATAGTAATGGTGATAGTGGGCAACCTTGTTTCACTCCTGATCTTATTGGGAATGGTTTTAGTTTGTTCTCATTACATATGATGCTTGCTGATGGCTTTAATAGGTGCCACTGACTATTTAAGGGAAAGTCCATTTATTCCTATACTCTCTAGTGTTTTAATAGGAATGGGTGTTGGATTTTATCAAATGCTTTTTCTGCATCTGTTAAGATGATCATATGGTTTTTGTTACTTTGGTTATTGATAGAGTCAATTCTGCTAATACTTTTCCTCCTGTTGAACCAGCTCTGCATTCCTGATATAAATCCTTCTTGGTCATGGTATATTCTCCTGGGGATGTCTTTCTGTAATCTCTTTGCTAATATTTTATTTAAAATTTTTGCATCAATATTCTTTAGGGAAATTGGTCCATAATTTTCTTTCTCTGTTTTCATCTACCCCTCGTTTCAGCACCATATCTGTGTCATAAAAGGAATTTGTCTTCTGTCTCTATTTTTTCATATAGTTTGCACTGTATTGGAATTAATTTTTCTTTAGTTTTTGGTGGAATTCACATCTAAATCCATCTAACCCTGGAGATTTTTTTCTCAGGGAGTTGATTACTAGCTTGTTCTATTTTTTCCTAAAATGGGACTATTTACATAATTTATTTCCTCTTCTATTAATCTGGGCGACCTAGATTTTGGTAAGTATTCCTCCCTTTCACCTAGATTATCAAATCTATTGACATATAGTTGGGCAAAATAACTCCTAATCATTGCTCTAATTTCCTCTTCATCAGTGGAAAATTCTTCCTTTTCATTTTTGAGACTGACATTTTCATTTGCTCTTTGTGCTTTTTCTAATCAAATTAACTAAAAGTTTTTGTATTTTCTTGTTTGTTCCATAAAACCAACTCTTAGTTTTAGTTATTAAGTCAATAATTTTCTTATTTTCAATTTTATTAATCTCCCCGTTTATTTTCAGAATTTCCAGTTTGGTATTAAATTGGGGGTTTTTTAATTTGTTTTTTCCTAGGGTTTTAGTTGCAAGAGTCACATTGAGTGGCCTTAGTCCTAAAGGGAATTTAGCGGCAATTTTCTTCTTAAGCAGATCTTTAGTAATGGGAAATGTAGACCAAGACAGAGAAAGAGACAGAGACGGAAACAGGCAGAGAGAGAAACAGCAGACAGACACACACATACACGCACACACACACACACACACACACTCACTCACTCACATACACGCACGCACATGCAGAGAGAGAGACATTAAGATAAAGATAAAGAGAGAGAGACACAGAGACTGAGAGACATAGAGACACAGAGACAGAGAGATAGATGACAGAGAGACACACACATACACACACAGACAGAAAGACAAAGAAGACAAGAGGAAGTGAGAGATGCAGAGAAAGAGAGAGACAAATGGAGAGAGGCAGACAGACAGACACACACACAGAGAGAGAGAGAGAGAGAGAGAGAGAGATAAAGAGAGAGAGAGAGAGAGAGAGAGAGAGAGGAGCAGAGTCAGAGAATTACTCCGATATTACACATTCAATCTGCCATCTGGTGTCCAAAGCCTGGTATTGCACTTTGGCTCATTTTAAATCCCAGATATCCTGGATTTTCACTCAGAGGACCCACTCAGCAGCCACTGAGCCAGCGTGGAGGGAGCAGAATGGAGTCCAAAGGAAGGGGCAATTTGGGGAGGGAAAGGGAGTGAGGGATTCTTTCCTCGTGAGCGGGAATTCACGTTAAATCCGCCCCGCTCCGATTTCCTGTTATATTCTCTACCCCATGAAAGTCACCGCACCCAGAATTAGATCACCCAGAAGTGGGGACGGCAGCGAGGGGATTTCAGTCCTCGACGGGCCCGTGGCCCAACCGCAAGGGCAAATCTCAGAAGAAATGAACACAAGGAAAACAGCCGATCATTGTAATGATAGTTCTTCACTTTGAAAGGAACTTAGAAGATACGTGTCAGAAGTGGGCCTAAAGAGGATTTGTTAATCAAAACTATTTATTAAAGCAAGCACGCAAAGGACTATTTGTCTAGGGGTCCAGGGCTTATGGAAGACATTGCTGTATTACTTAATCAAATATGACCTTATTTATAAAGGGAGGCACCTGCTGTGGTCATTGTAGGAAGGAGTCAAACGGATTTGAATGTGGCTTCTGTCTCTCCCGTGCAGTGTTCTTACCAATGGCCTGTGTTCTCCATCTCTGTCCCACGGAGGCTCTCTGTGCTGACAGAGCTGTTCCTGTTGCCTTCCAGTCACCTCCTGCCTCATTTCCCTCATCCCTGAAGGTCTTCGATGTGATTAAAGGGGGCTCCTAGTCCCAGACTTGGGCCCAGAGGAAATCCTGGAGGCCATCTAGTCCTCTCCTTCATTTGACAGAGACCGAGGAAGATGAAGAGATTTGCCTGAGATGAAGAAGCTGGGAAATGTCTGAGGCAGGATTTGAATCCGAGTCTTCCTGACTCCAAGGTTAGGGGTGTATCTAGGAGATCCTGCTGTCTCATACCTCTCGTCCCAAGTGGTCACTTTCAGATCAATTCATTCCTTTTTGGAATTTTAAGGGAAAAACAATTTCCCCCAAATACAAAGTTCTGTGTAGATGCCTGTGAGCCCGAACTGAACTCTTGGGTTTTCTGCCCATGACCTGGTACTGTGGGTGGCAAAGGGAGGCCTTTGCCCGGAACTTTTACTGAAAGGACAGGTTGGAAAGGCTTTACGGGACAACTTGGATGATGACGGATATCGGCAGGTTAAACACAATCATCACTCCCTCACGAAAGGTTATTGAGACCTTCTGTAAGTATGCTGTCACATAAACACTTAGAAACCGTGTCTATACCCTTGTCAAACCTATGGATTACAAGTCCTAGTTCCTCTTAAGTGAAGATCCTGGAATACAGCGGGAATGGGGGAGGGCTTACTCCCCTTGACAGCTGGCACTGGTAGCCAAATAAACAACATGAATGTAATGGAATATTAAAAGGCAAAAGTTTACTGACCTTGGATTCAGTTGCTTGTTACAGATGGTTCCTTTCTTTCTCTGGATACACTGCCTAGATTGAATAATAGTCACATATGCCCAAAGGGGGCTCTGGCAGCATATTGTCCTCCTACTCTTGGAGTCAATTCAGTCTGCAAAATCTGACTCAATACATCATTTCCTTCTTAGCCATTCCCAAATTCAGACAGAGAAGGAGAGTCTTCATACTCCCAAGTGACATAATAAAAGAGCAAAAAACCCATTGTCCATCACAACCGAGTCCAAGTTGTGACCACTCGTGAGGGGAACAAATCCCCATTTTTCCTAGTTCTAATATGCTTCGAGAACAAAATGACAAAAACATTGACCAGCATGTCATTTGCCATCTGTTTTCCTGTCTCTCGAACCCACAAAACCATCGATCGTGAATCTGCCATATTTAGAAAAGAGCCGGTGTGAATTTCACCCAAAGTGTCGTGTTCTGATGTTAATTTTGTGTCTGAAGATTTCTTGATGAAAGGACAAAAAAATACAACAAACAAAAAGCCTTCCCCCTAGATTCAGGGGCTGAAGGCCCAAAGATTTTCTTGTATTTCAGAATCAAATAAGAACACAAATATTCAATACGTCTGTCTGTGTGGAAGAGCTGAGCCAACAGGAAAATACGTTCTTAGGCACAAAATAGTAAGGAAATGCTGATGGACCAACTCTGATTTGATTTTTTTTTTATTTCTTAGGTTTTAAACTGATTCACTTCAGGGGGGAAACATCATTTGTTGGGTGTCTGTGTACTGCCTGTTCTGCCCAGGGCTAGGCTAGGTTGTCCTTTAGTAAAATAACTGTTAATGTTATTAGATAACCAGCCCATCAAAGAGTCCTCTGTTGGGGAGGAGGAGAAGAGGTGGACACTGGGACAGCAGGACTGGCCGGCCTCCCCAGGTGCTGATCCGACTCAGCTCCCAGAGCCAAGTGGCTCGCTCCCTCCTTCTCCTCCCCTTTCGCCTTCTTTGTATCAGTGTGGACTAGATCACCAAATGAGAAAATGCTTCTTAAAACCATATTCTGTACAAGGACAGACTGGCGGGGCTCAGGAAAGCCAAGTGGCAGGGGGTGGGTACTGTGGAACGGACACTAGATTGGGAGTTAGAGGTCAGCGGCTCCACGTGTATCCTCTGTCACCGTCCATAGCACTGCCAGGAAGTCAGTGACCTTCCATGGACATCAGTTTCCTCTTCTCAAATGAGGTAGTTAGACTCCACAATCCCTGATCGGAGCTCTAGAGCCACACTCCCGCGTCTATACCTGCCCAAGTCACTTTCTGTCCCTGGGTTCCACATCCTTCCTCTGTGAAATGCCTTCCTCCACAGGAATGGAGCTTGGGCAGAGGAGGCCGGATCTCCCTGAGGGATTTTCAAGGACCTCAAAATGCTCTGGAAACATCAGCTGATCTCACTGGATAACCAGGCTGAGACAGGAAGCATTCCTCGATGACCTTTTGTGTCAGTTAGGCCGTGGGAAAGATGCTAGGAATATGAAATACCTCCGAGTAGAATGTGCTTTCAAGAAAATCTTGTTTTCTTTCTTTGATTCGTATCCTCAGCATCCAAATGTAGGGATATTTGCTGGACCTGAGAGTTCTTTGCACCCATTACACTCACATGACAGAACTCTTCCTACCAACACAAGCTGCCCCCTCTGCAGCTTATCTTTTTATACAGGAAGACTGTGTACAGTTATTTTCTTTTTTCTTTTCTTATTTTTCTCTTTTTCCTTTCTTTCTTTCTTTCTTTCTTTCTTTTTTCTTTCTTTCTTTCTTCTTTCTTTCTTCTTTCTTTCTTTCTTTCTTTCTTTCTTTTTTTCTTTCTTTTTTTTGAAGCAATCGGAGTTACATGACTTGTCCAGGAGCACACAACCAGTAAATGTTACTCATCTGAGGTCACATTTGAACTCAGGCCCTCCTGACTTCAGGGCGGGGGTATCCACTGTGCCATTTAGCTGCCCCTGGTTTTAAGTTTGAATATCTTCAACCTTCACCCTTTATGGTTTCCTAAAGCACTGAAAAGTTGAGTGTTTTGTCCAGGGTCACAAAGAGAGTACAAGTCAGAGACAGGACTTGAACCCAGGTCCCTCTGACTCTAAGGCCAACTCTCTATACTATTCTCCCTGTCTTACTTCACACAGAGTAGGCAGTTAAAAAACCTTTCTGTAATGATTTCTTTGATTGTTTTACATGCCAAAAGGGAAAGGGCCCTTTGTGCTCAGAGACATTTTGTAAAAAAAATAAATAATTTATCTTTCTCCAGGAGTAGGAGGCCCAAGCCTGCTTCCACACAAGAGAACCCAAGAGAGACGGGAGGAGAGCAAAGGCTGTTTCCATGTGGCAGTCCCACATCAGGGCAAGTTGGGCTACTGACACACCCTGGGTATATCTCTGAATTCTCAAGCACCAGAAAGACTTACGATCAGAGACGTGTGCTACCCAGGTTTGTTTTTCAATTTACCAGCTTCTTCTCCTGTCCTAGGTGAATTAATTTTATCGATCTAGAAACTTTTCACTTTCATGTAATCAAAGTTTATGCATTTCGTCTTTTATAATTCCTTCTCTCCCTTGTTAGGTTAAGAATAAGTCTTCTCCATAGCTGTGAGAGGGATGTGATCTGTTTCTCTTCTTACTTTTTGATGGTATGATCTTAAATATGAAGGTCAAATATCTATTTAAAATGTCGTGTAAGCTATTGGTCTAAGTCTCATTTCTCCCAGGATGCCTTTCAATTTTCTGAGCACTTTGCATTGAAACAAGCATTCTTGACTAAATAATTTATTTTTCTGGTTTATCGAACACTAGCTAATGGAGCACCACTCTTTCTTATTCGCCCTTGCCAGTCTGTTCCATTTATCTACCTTCCTGGTCCAGGCAGTTCTACCTCTCTATTTGGTAAAAAGCTTTTTATTTTCAGAACATATACACAGATAGTTTTCAACATTCACCTTTGAAAAACCTTGTGTTCCAAATGTTTTTTACCCTCTCTTCCCCCGACGTCCACTAGATGGCAACTAATCCAATCGATGTTGACCATGTGCCATTCTTCTCCACATAGTTCCACAATTATGCTGCACAAGGAAAATCAGGATGAAATGGAAAAGGAAATGGAAAAAGAAAAAATGCAAGCAAACAGCAACAAAAAAGTGACAACACTATATTGTGATCCACACTCAGTCCCCACAGTCCTCTCTCTGGGGGCAGATGGCTCTCTTCATCACAAGACCACTGGAACCGGTCTGAATCATCTCGTTGTTGAAAAGAGCCACGTCCCTCAGAACTGACCATTGTATAATCTTGCTGCTGCTGTATACAATGATCTTCTGGTCCTACTCATTTCATTCAGCATCAGTTCATGTAAGACTCTCCTGGCCTCTCTGAAATCATCCTGCCGGTCATTCCTTATACAACAACAATATTCCATAACATTCACATACAACAATTTGTTCAGCCATTCGCCAACTGATGGACATCCACTCAGTTTCCAGTTTTTTTGCCATTGCAAGAAGGGCTGCTACAAACATTTTTGCACTTGTAGGTCCCTTTCCTTCCTTTAAGATCTCTTTGGTTTATAAGCCCAGTAGAAACCCTTCTGGGTCAGAGGATGTGCACAGTTTGATATCCCTTTGGGCATAGTTTCAAATCGCTCTCCAGAACGGTTGGAGTCTTTCACAACTCCCCCAACAATGTATTAGTGTCCCAGTGTTCCCACATCCCCTCCAACATTCTTCATTATCATATATCCTGTCATCTTAGCCAATCTCAGAGGTGTGTAGTGGTGTCTCAGAGGTGTCTTAATTTGCAACTCTCTAACCAATAGTGATTTAGAGTATCTTTTCATATGACTAGAAATGGTTTTATTTCTCCATCTGTAAATTGTCTGTCCATATCCTTTGACCATCTATCATTTGGAGAATGGCTTGGATTCTGATAAATTTGTGTCAGTTCTTTATATATTTTGGAAATGAGGCCTTTATCAGAACCCTTAAAGATAAAAATGTTTCCCCAGTGTATTGCTTCCCTGCTCATTTTGTCTGCATTACTTTTGTTTGTACAAACCTTTTTCATTTAATATCAGAATTATCTACTTGGGGTTCAATGATGACCCTAATCCAGTTCTTCTTTGGTCACAAATTCCTTCCTTTTCCATAGAGCTGAGAAGTAAAGCTTCCTATGTTCTTCTACTTTGCTGATAAAAGCCCTATGTCTAACTCATGAACCCGTTTCAACTTTATCTTGGTATGTGGGGTTAGGTGTGGGGCCATGGCTAATTTCTGCCATACTAGTTTCCAGTTTTCCCAGCAGTTTTTGTCAAATAGTGACTTCTTATCCCAAAAGCTGGTCTTTGGGTTTGTCTAACACTAGATTGCTAGAGTTATTGACTACTGCCCGAGAATCTGTAAATAGGTGACACTGTCCTCCTTTCTCTTGTTTAGTCACCTGACATATAGCAACCAGTGGAGCCCCCCTGGCTGCTTCCCCCTTTTCCAGTACTTTCAAGTGTAACTTTTTTGATAGATTATGAGAAAGAGCCTTCCAGTGGCGTTCCTGTGCTATGCATTTAGTAAACCGTGCATGTTTTTTCTGATCAGGGGAAAGTGTGTCAAATGTGCTGGTATTACAGGAAATGGGGGGGGGGAGGGTACTTGAGTGTTGTGCCACAGTTCTCTTTTATTGGCCTGACTCGGTTTCCTTAAATTATCCTGCCTCGTTTTCCCTGAATTGTGACCTGGTCAGTGCTGCAAGCACTCCTCCCCTCTTAATCATCAGAATAGTTGGTAAGGACAAAAGAGCTTATATTTTAGAATATCAGAATGCCCTCCAATTGATAAATGGTCAAAGGATATGAACAGACAATTCTCAGACGAAGAAATTGAAACTATTTCTAGCCACGTGAAAAGACGCTCCAAGTCATTATTAATCAAAGAAATGCAAATGAAGACAACTCTGAGATACCACTCCACACCTGTCAGATTGGCTAGAATGACAGGGAAAGATAATGCGGAATGTTGGAGGGGATGTGGGGGAACAGGGACGCTGATACATTGTTGGTGGAATTGTGAACACATCCAGCCATTCTGGAGAACAATTGGGAACTATGCTCAAAAAGTTATCAAACTGTGCATACTCTTTGATCCAGCAGTGCTACTACTGGTCTTATATCCCCAAGAGATACTAAAGAAGGGAAAGGGACCTGTATGTGCCAAAATGTTTGTGGCAGGTCTCTTTGTAGTGGTCAGAAACTGGAAATGGAGTGGATGCCCATCCATTGGAGAATGACTGAATAAATTGTGGCATATGAAGATTATGGAATAGTATTGTTCAATAAGAAATGACCAGCGGGATGATTTCAGAAAGGCCTGGAGAGACTTACATGAACTGATGCGGAGTGAAATGAGCAGGACCGGGAGATCAACAATACTATATGATGGTCAATTCTCATGGACGTGGCTCTCTTCAACAATGAGATGAACCAAATTAGTTCCAATAGAGCAGTAATGAATTGAACCAGTACACCCAGTGAAAGAACTTTGGGAGATGACTAGGAACCATTACATAGAATTCCCAGTCCCTCTATTTTTGTCCACCTGCATTTTTGATTTCCTTCACAGGCTAATTGTACACTATTTCAAAGTCAGATTCTTTTTGTGCAGCAAAATAACTGTCAGGACATGTATGCTTATATTGTATTTAATTTATACCTTAACATACTTAACATGTATTGGTCAACCTGCCATCGGGGGGAGGGGATGGAGGGAAGGAGGGGAAAAGTTGGAACAAAAGGTTTGGCAATTGTCAATGCTGTAAAATTACCCATGCCTATAACTTGTAAATAAAAAGCTATAATAAAAAAATATTTAATTCCCCCCCAAAAAAAAGAATATCAGAATGCCTCTCCCCATCCCAAACTATCAGAAAATCAGATACCATCTTATCAAGATGTCTCTCTCCATCTCCAGGGTGCCTTCCCCTATTATGTCATCCCTCTCTCCAGAGGCTCACCCCACCCTGTCAGAGTCCCGTTCCTGCTCTCAGCATCCTGGCTGCACCCCTGCCTCAACCTACCATCTGAGTCTGAGCCATGTGTATAGATATGTCATTGAAAACTCACATTGTTTGCTGGATTCTTGGAGATGATAGTCTCATTCAGCCCTGGGAGCAAACCATGGATCCATTTGGTCCCAGTAAATCTCTCCCATTCAAATAAAATATTAACTGTTCTCTAATCTCTATCTTACCTCAGTTTCTCTGCCATTACAATAAAAGTAGGGTTGTATTATCCAGCGGGTTAGAGGTTAGGGGAGCTTCTGCTACCTTTTCACGCAAGACCGACGCCCCTGACTTCCCAGCTTGGCCCGCTTCTGTGTACACCATTTCCATTTGATATGCTAGATTCTTGAGCACGTCCGATTCTAGGAGAGATGGGGGTGCCCAAATTCCAACTCCTACTGGGCATTTGGGGTCTCCGTATCACCTCAGGATGGATGGTTAATAATTCTGTTTCCACCAGGGCCAATAAACGGCCAGTAACCGTTGTTCAAAGGGCCTGCAGTTTGAAGCCGCATGAGGTCATTTTCTAGCCCCCAACCCCCCTGGAACCTTTTTACCTCCCTGCTTTTGCCTGAGCTCCAGTTCCTGTAATCACTTGATGCAGAGACTTGTAATTCCACTGGCCCTTCCTTTAAGGGCCCTGAAGCGAAGGCACTTTGTGTTGCTCTTTTTGCTTCCTCCGAGGCTTTCTGTGCTTTTGCTCCCCATTCAAATTCTTATTTCTTTCTGGGGACTCTAGATAAAGGCTGGAGTGTCTGCCCCAGATGAGGTATTGGATTCCTCCAATATACAAACAGACCTGTACAGTTTTGAGCTTCCTGGTCAGGAGGGAGAGGAAGGAAACCTGCTATGCTATGCTTAGCCTTAGGCAAAATTTCCCACTGTGCGACATTCCACATTATCCCCAAGAATCTAACTGATTGAGGGGGGGGGACCCTGTATTTTGGCAGGATTTGTTTCCCATCCCTCATTTTTCTCCTGAGTCCTAACTGTTTCCTGCCCAGCTTGGTCCACTGATTCTTGATCCATTCCTTGCATCATTATTTCCTCTATGCAGTGGGTTAAATGTATTTTATCAAGTTTTAGCTCATCTAGATGTCCCGCCACGACCCTGTGGCAGATGGTAGGGCTACGTGTATGGCCCTGGGGCGGGCGAGTAAAAGTGGACTGTCACCCTTGATGTCAAAGCAGATTGGTCCCATCGAGCAGGAGCTATGGGAATGGGGAAGAAGGCATTAGCCGGATCAGTTACTGCATAGCAGCACCCTGGCTGTGTTTGGATAGTTCCAGTTAAGGTCATGGGGTCTGGACCTGCTGCCTATAATCATAATTATAATTATTCAGTTGCCTGTAACCTACTGTCATTCTCCAAGACCCGTCTGACTTCCGAACTGGCCGGATTGGACTATCCCACTGGGCGCTGGTAGCGACCCACACCCCCGCTGCCCCGTACTCCTCAATAGCAGAAGTTACTTCTTCCTGTCCCCCGGGACTCGATACTGCCTCAATGCAGTCCCTGTTGAGGGTATTGGCAACTGAACGGGGGCATAGGAAGGTTGCCGGCGGCTACTGAAGCAGTGTCTACTTTTCTTTCAGCAAACTGATACTGTCCCTCCAGGGCTCGGGTAGTCTCGGAATATCTATATCTGTTCTGGCATCGGTCCGGTTACCACGGGCCATTCTCGCTTTGGGGATTGTCCAGTTTTCATTTGGAGATTAGTTTGCAGTGCTTTAACTAGCCATGGACCCACTTCCAACACCACATACCAAGATAAAGTCAAAATGGGTTCATGATTCAGTCATTAAGAAGGATATTAGAAGCAAATTAGAAAAACAAAGGATAATCTACCTCTCAGATCTGTGAAGAAGGAAGGAATTTGTGGTCAAGGAACTACTGGGATATAATATTGAATGCAAATTATTGTAATTGAAATCCAAATTGGTTATAATAAGTTAAAAAGATTGTGTATAAACAAAATAAATGAAGACAATTAGAAAGCATGCAGTAAATAGGGAAAAAGTATAACATCCACGGGTTCTCATAAAAGCCTCATTTCTAGAATATATAGAGAATTGATTCAAATCTATAAGAATTCAACCCATTCTCCAGTAGATAAATGGTCAAAGGATATGAATGATTTTCAGATGAAGAAAGTAAAACCATTTCTGGTCATATAAAAAATGCTCTAAATCAGTATTGTTCAGAGAAGTGCAAATTAAGACAAAATCGAGTTACCACCGTGGACCTCTCAGATTGGCTAAGGGGACAAGAAAAGACAATGACAAATGTTGAAGTAGATGAGAGAAAGCTGGGACACTAAAACATGGTTGATGGAGTTGTGAACTGACCCAACCTTTCTTGAGAGAAATTTGGAGCTATATCCAAAGGGTTATCAAACTGTTCATACCCTTTGACCCAGCAGGGTCCTATCGGGCCTATATCCCAAAGAGATCTTAAAAAGAGGGAAAGAGATCCCATGTGCAAAAAAGTTAGTGGCAGCCCTCTTTGTAGTGGCAAGGAACTGGAAACTGAGTGGATGCCCATCAGCTGGGGAATGGCTGAGTAAGTTATGGTATATGAAAGTAATTGCATATGATTGTTGTATAAGACATGATAAAAAAATGATTTTCAGAAAGGCCTGGAGAGACTTAGATGAACTGATACTAGTAAAGGGACAAGAACCCAGAGAATACTGTACACAGCAGCAGCAAGATTATACAATGGTCACTTCTGAGGGACATGGCTGTTTTCCATAATGACGTGATTCAGGGAGGTTCCAGTCGTCTTGCGATGAAGAGAGCTATCTTCTCCCCAAGAGAGAGGACTGTGGGAACTGGGTGTGGATCACAATATGGTGTTGTCACTTTTTTTTTTGCTTACATTTTGTTTTCATTTTCATCTACTTTTTCATTTGATGTGATTTTCCTTTTGCAACATAACCGTGCAACTATGTGGAAAAGAATGTCACATGTTCAACATCTGTTGGATTAGTTGCCATCTAGGGGAGGTGGGGGGGAAAAGAAGGGTGAAAAAAATTTGGAACACGAGGTTCTGCAAGGGTGAATGTTTTTTTTTTAATTTAATTTTATTTAATAATAACTTTGTATTGACAGAATCCATGCCAGGATAATTTTTACACAACATTATCCCTTGCAATCACTTATGTTTCGTTTTTCCCTTCCCTCCCTCCCCCCCAAGATGGCAAGCAGTCCTATATATGTTAAATATGTTGCAGTATATCCTAGATACAATACATATTTGCAGAACCGAACAGTTCTCCCGCTGCACAGGGAGAATTGGATTCAGAAGGTAAAAATAACTCGGGAAGAAAATCAAAAATCAAGGGTGAATGTTGAAAACTATCATGTGTATGTTTTGAAAATAAAATGCGTTTACAGAATAGAGAGGTAGAATGGCCTAGACAAGGGAGGTAGATAAATGGAACAGATTTGCAAGGGAGAATAAGAAATAGTGTTGCACAAAGAACTAATGTATCATAAAGTAGAAAAAAATAAATTTAGTTAAGAATGCTTTTTTTCAATAAAAACTCAGAAAACTGGAAAGTATCCTGGGAGAAATTAGACTTAGACCAATACTTTATACTATATTTTAACTAGATATTTCACCTTGATATTTAAGATCATATCATTAAAAAGTTAGAAGAGAAACAAATCATGGACCTCTCACAGGTATGGATAAGACTGACCCTTAACCTTAACAAGGTAGAGAAGGAATCATAAAAAATAAAGCGCATAAACTATGATTACATGAAAGTGAAAAGTTAGACAAAAATTAATTTACCTGGGATAAAAAAGGAAGCTGTTACAATGCAAAAAAACAAAACAAAACAAAACAAAACCCTTTGTATCACGTGTCTCTGAGATTGTCTTTCTGGTTCTTGAGAATCCACAGATATACCCAGAATGTGTCAGTACTTTCCCTCATGTGGGACTTCCACATGAAAACAGCCTTTGCTCTCCTCCTGTCTCCCTTGGCCTCTTTAGCACCTGAGGAAAGAAGGCTTGTGCCTGCTACCCCTGGAGAAAGATAATTATTTTTTTTTTTTACAAAATCTCTCCCTGTACAAAGGGCCCTTTCACTTTTTACAGGTGAAACAATCAAATCAGTATAGAATGGTTTATTAAGGGCCTACTGTGTGTCAAGAAAGAAAAGGAGAATAGTATAGAGGGCTGGCCTTAGACTCAGAGGGACTGGGTTCAAGTCCTGTCTCCGACTCCCGTCTCTGACTTGTACTCTCTTTGTAGCCCTGGACAAACCGCTCAACCTTTCAATGCTTTAGGAAACTATAAAGGGTTTTCCAAAAGTCTTGGGGAAGTTTGAAGACAATAAAATTTAAAACGGGGGCAGCTGAATGGCACCATGTACAGCCCTGGTCCTGAAGTCAGGAGGGTCTGAGTTCTAACCTGACCTCAGATGCTTGACTCTTACTGGCTGTGTGATCCTGAACAAGTCATGTAACCTTCCTGTCTCAGCCTGGTTCTCCAGTGAGATCAGCTGATGTTTCCAGAGCATTTTGGAGTCCTTTGCTGGAAATTCCCGACAGATCTGTTATCTCCGGCAGACCCGGCCTCCTCTGCCCAAGCTCCATTCCTGTGGAGGAAGGCATTTCACAGAGGAAGGATGTGGAACCCAGGGACAGAAAGTGACTTGGGCAGGTATAGACCCGGGAATGTGGCTCTAGAGCTCCGATCAGGGGCTGAGGAGTCCAACTACCTCATTTGAGAGGAGGAAACTGATGTCCATAGAAGGTCACTGATTTGCTGGCAGTGACAGAGACGTGGCAGAGGCTACATGTGGAGCCGCTGACCTCTAACCCCCAATCTAGCGTCCGTTCCACAGTACCCACCCCCTGTCACTTGCCTTTCCTGAGCCCTGCCAGTCTGTCCTTGTACAGAATATGGTTTTAAGAAGCATTTTCTCATTTGGTGATCTGGTCCAGGCTGATACAAAGGCAAGGCGAAAGGGGAGGAGAAGGAGGGAGCGAGCCCCTTGGCTCTGGGAGCTGAGTAGGATCAGCACCTGGGGAGGCCGGCCAGTCCTGCTGTCCCAGTGTCCACCTCTTCTCCTCCTCCCCAACAGAGGGCCCTTTGATGGGCTGGTTATCTAATAACATTAACAGTTATTTTACTAAGTGACAACCTAGCCTAGCCCTGGGCAGAACAGGCAGTACACAGGCACCCAACAAATGATGTTTCCCCCCTGAAGTGAATCGGTTCAAAACAAGAGATAAAAAACATCAAACTCAGAGTTGGTTCTTCAGCTATTCAGCATTTCCTTACCTTTTTTGGGCCTAAGAACATATTTTCCTGTTGGCTCGGCTCTTCCACACAGACAACATCTTTATCATTTGTGTTCTTAGTTGATTCTGAAATACAAGAAAATCTTCGGGCCTTCAGCCCCTGAATCTGGGGTGAAGGCTTTTTCTTTTTCTTTTTTCTTTTTTTGTACAATGTCCCTTCATCAAGAGATCTTTAGATGCAAAATTAACACCAGAACATGACACTTTTGGTGAAGTTCACAGCAGCTCTTTTCTAAATATGGCAGATTCACTATCAATGGTTTTGTGGGATTTAGAGACTGGAAAACAGGTGGCAAATGGCATCCTAATCAATGTTTTTTGCCATTTTCTTCTCATAGTATAGCAGAACTATGAAAAATGGGAATTTGTTCCCCTCAGCAGTGTCACAACTTGGACTCACTTGTAATGGACAATTGGTTTTTTGGTCCTTTATCATGTCACTTGGGATCATGACGACTCTTTCTCTCTGAATTTGGGAGTGGCTAAGATAG
The DNA here is from genome assembly GCF_016432865.1 of Antechinus flavipes. Taxonomy (NCBI): domain Eukaryota; kingdom Metazoa; phylum Chordata; class Mammalia; order Dasyuromorphia; family Dasyuridae; genus Antechinus; species Antechinus flavipes. The sequence goes on along the minus strand of NC_067404.1, from coordinate 29,292,597 downwards.
AAATAGTGTACTGAGTCCGATTTTGCAGACTGAATTTATTCTAAGATTAGGAGAACAATATGGTGCCAGGTGACCTGAGCCCCTTTGGGCTTATGTGAGTATTATTCAATCTAGGCAGTGTATCCAGAGAAAGAAAGGAACCATCTGTAACAAGCCAACTGAATCCAAGGTCAGTAAACTTTTGCCTTTTAATATTCCAGTATATTCATGTTGTTTATTTGGCTACCAGTGCTAGCTGTCAAGGGGAGTAAGCCCTCCCCCATTCCCGCTGTATTCCAGGATCTTCTCTTAAGAGGAACTAGGACTTGGAATCCATAGGTTGGACAAGGGTATAGACACGGTTTCTAAGTGTTTATGTGACAGCATACTTACAGAAGGTCTCAATAACCTTTCGTGAGGGAGTGATGATTGTGTTTAACCTGCCAATATCCGTCATCGTCCAAGTTGTCCCGTAAAGCCTTTCCAACCTGTCCTTTCAGTAAAAGTTCCGGGCAAAGGCCTCCCTTTGCCACACACAGTACCAGGTCATGGGCAGAAAACCCAAGAGTTCAGTTCGGGCTCAGGCAGCTACACAGAACTTTATATTTGGGGGAAATTGTTTTTCCCTTAAAATTCCAAAAAGGAATGAATTGATCTGAAAGTGACCACTTGGGACGAGAGGTATGAGACAGCAGGATCTCCTAGATACCCCCCTAACCTTGGAGTCAGGAAGACTTGGATTCAAATCCTGCCTCCGACATTTCCCAGCCTCTTCATCTTCCTCGGTCTCTGTCAGATGAAGGAGAGGACTAGATGGCCTCCAGGATTTCCTCTGGGCTCAAGTCTGTGACTAGGAGCCCCCTTTAGTCACATCGAAGACCTTCAGGGATGAGGGAAATGAGGCAGGAGGTGACTGGAAGGCAACAGGAACAGCTCTGTCAGCACAGAGAGCCTCCGTGGGACAGAGATGGAGAACACAGGCCATTGGTAAGAAGACTGCACTGGAGAGACAGAAGCCACATTCAAATCCGTTTGACTCCTTCCTACAATGACCACAGCAGTTGCCTCCCTTTATAAATAAGGTCATATTTGATTAAGTAATACAGCAATGTCTTCCATAAGCCCTGGACACTTAGACAAATAGTCCTTTGCATGCTTGCTTTAATAAGTACTTTTGATTAACAAATCCTCTTCAGGCCCACTTCTGACACGTATTTTCTAAGTTCCTTTCAAAGTGAAGAACTATCATTGCAATGATCGGCTGTTTTCCTTGTGTTCATTTCTTCTGAGATTTGCCCTTGCGGTTGGGCCACGGGCCCTTGGAGGACTGAAATCCCCTCGGGGCCGTCCCCACTTCTGGGTGATCTAATTCTGGGTGCGGTGACTTTCATGGGGTAAAGAATATAACAGGAAATCGGAGCGGGGCGGATTTAACGGGAATTCCCCCTGACGAGGAAAGAATCCATCACTGCCCTTCCCTCCCCCAACTGCCCCTTCCTTTGGACTCCATTCTGCTCCCTCCACGCTGGCTCAGTGGCTGCTGAGTGGCTCCTCTGAGTGAAAAGCCAGAAAATCTGGGATTTAAAATGAGCCAAAGTGCAATACCAGGCTTTGGACACCGGATGGCAGAGTGAATGTGTAATATCGGAGCCGGCCACAAGACGGCGCGCCTACTCTTAGGTTTCCCTGTTGTTCCGACTTTGGACAGCAGATGTCAGCATGAGACCGCGTTATTTTTTTAAAAGAGCAATTAATCCACGAAAAAGCATTAATTTGGCGCCTGTTCTTTGCCAGGCTCTTCACTGAGTGCTGGGAACGCAAAGACAAAAAGGAAACAGTCCCCGTTTTCCAGGATTTCATATGTAAATGCATATTATCTCTAGCTACCTGTGTGTCTTTCTGTCTCTGTGTCTTTCTTCTATTTTTGTATCTGGGTCTTTATTTCTCTGTTTCTCTCTCTCTCTTTGTCTATTTGTCTCTTTTTCTGTCTCTTCTCTCTCTCTCTCTCTCTCTCTCTCTCTCTCTCTCTCTCTCTCATCTGTCTCTGTTTTTCTCTTTCTCTGTGTTTGTGTATGTCTCTCTGTCTCTGTATCTCTCTATGGCTGAGTCTCTCCATCTCTGTCTCTGTGTGTGTGTATCTCTGTCCCCTGTCTCTCTGTCCTTGTCCCTCTGTCTTTCTCTCTCTCTCTTTGGTTCTCTGTCCATGTAACTCTCAGTCTCTGTCTCTGTCTCTTTACACCTGACTTTCTCCCATCTGTCTCTTTGTCTTTGTCTCTGGCTCTATCTGTGTGTGTGTGTGTGTGTGTGTGTGTGTGTGTGTGTGTATGTGTGTGTCTGTCACCTCTCTCTCTCTCTCTCTCTCTCTCTCTCTTTATCTCTGTCTCTCTCTGCCTTGATCTGTCTCTCTCTGTGTGTCTATTTCTCTTTTTGTATTGTCTCTCTCTCTCTGTCTCTCTCTGTCTCTCTCTCTCTCTCTCTCTCTCTCTCTCTCTCATCTGTCTCTGTTTTTCTCTTTCTCTGTGTTTGTGTATGTCTCTCTGTCTCTGTATCTCTCTATGGCTGAGTCTCTCCATCTCTGTCTCTGTGTGTGTGTGTGTGTATCTCTGTCCCCTGTCTCTCTGTCCTTGTCCCTCTGTCTTTCTCTCTTTCTCTTTGGTTCTCTGTCCATGTAACTCTCAGTCTCTGTCTCTGTCTCTCTTTCTCTACATCTGTCTCTCTCTCTCTGTCTCTTTCTCTTTGGTTCTCTGTCCATGTAACTCTCAGTCTCTGTCTCTGTGTGTGTGTGTGTGTGTGTGTGTGTGTGTGTGTGTGCGTGTGTGTGTCTGTCTGTCACCTCTCTCTCTCTCTCTCTCTCTCTCTCTCTCTCTCTCTCTCTCTCTCTCTCTTTATCTCTGTCTCTCTCTGCCTTGATCTGTCTCTCTCTGTGTGTCTATTTCTCTTTTTGTATTGTCTCTCTCTCTGCCTTGGTGTCTCTCTGTCTCTCTCTCTCTTTCTTTCTCTCTCTCTGTCTCTATCTCTATCTGTGTCTCTCTTTCTCTACATCTGTCTCTCTCTGACTTTCTCTCTCTTTTTCTTTCTATGTCTCTCTCTCTCTCTCTCTTTCTTTCTCTCTCTCTGTCTCTAGCTCTATCTCTGTCTCTCTTTCTCTACATCTGTCTCTCTCTCACTTTCTCTTTTTCTTTCTATGTCTCTCTCTCTCTTTCTCTCTTTCTCTGTCTCTAGCTCTATCTCTGTCTCTCTTTCTCTACATCTGTCTCTCTCTGACTTTCTCTCTCTTTTTCTTTCTATGTCTCTCTGTCTCTTTCTCTTTCTCGGTGTGCAGGAGAATCATGGGTGAGAAACAGCAAATATTGTCGTTGGGTAGGATTTACAGAGAGGTGTCAAGAACCAGAAAATTGTAAAGCTTTGAATGGGCCAGGTTTTAAATGCCGTGAAATACCACCAAGTGAATTTTATATTTCATCTTGGAAGTAATGGGGAGCCCCGGCAGTTCATCTGATATCATCAGAGCTGCCCTTTAGGAAGATCATTTGTCTGCTGAGCCTCTCCTGGATTGGGTGTAGAGAGAGATTTTAGACAGGATGGGCAACTAGAAGGCCTCACAACAGTCCAAGAAAGAGGTGATGAGGGTCTGAACCGGGGAGGTTTTGGGGGAGAGAAGTAACAAGATGGGGCAACTGGTTGGATTTGTGCAAAGAGTAAGAAAGAAAAGTGGAGGATTTTGAAGTTAAGGGGGTGGGGCTGGGAAAATGCTGAGGGGAAGCCCAATGGTGAAGATGTAAAAGTAATGGACGTGAAGATTACCGGCATCCTGGAACAGTCATGGTGGTAGTGACCCGGCTTCGAGCGAGGCAGGGATTCTGGGAATGCGATGGCGATGATGGGCATGTGCAGGGCCGGGGGATTCACAGTGAAAGCAGAGATGGAAAAGTCTGACTGGGAAGCGACCTGTTGGGATAAGAGTACGGTATTCCTGGGGGTGAGAGAGTGATGATGGCGGGCTCTTGTTCCAGGGCTGACTGTTTCAATATCAGTATCAGTTGGGGTAGATATGTCACAGTGCTGATGATGGTGAGAGTATGGCAATGACAGTAGAGGTGGGAAAGTGGCCCAAGTACCAATATTTGGCTTGTGACTGATTATGGTGACGTGACCACATATTGGGCAGAAGCAAATCAAGGTGTCCTAGATGAAGAGCTGTCCCTGAAGCTGGGAAGCCTAGAGGCAACTTCCTCCTGTGGTATACACTGCTTCTATGAACCTTTCATGGGTTCCCTTCTTGAACTCAGGACTGCAGAACCTTGCTGAGCCACAGGGTTGTGTAACTGGGGAGGGCCCTCTAAGTAAGCACTCTGTTATTACAAGACTTTGAAGACAGCGGAAAAGTTCGTTGGGGGTTTCGGAATCGCTCCTAATTGTTCTGCTGTAGTGATACGTTCTCGGTGCATCTTTATGAAAAGATGCTCATTGACACATAATGGACGTAATTTAGCACTGTACCGTGTTTCTATTGGCCTTATATCCCAAAGAAATACTAAAGAAGGGAAAGGGACCTGTCTGTGCCAAAATGTTTGTAGCAGCCCTGTTTGTAGTGGCTAGACACTGGAAAATGAATGGATGCCCATCCATTGGAGAATGGCTGGGTAAATTGTGGTATATGAATGTTATGGAATATTATTGCTCTGTAAGGAATGACCAGCAGGATGAATACAGAGAGGCTTGGAGAGACCTACATGGACTGATGCTAAGTGAAATGAGCAGAACCAGGAGATCATTATACACTTCGACAATGATATGGTATGAGGATGTATTCTGATGGAAGTGGATTTCTCTGACAAAGAGACTTAACTGAGTTTCATTGGATAAATGATGGACAGAAACAGCTACACCCAAAGAAGGAACACTGGGAAATGAATGTGAACTATTTGCATTTTTGATTTTCTTCCTGAGTTATTTTTACCTTCTGAATCCAATTCTCCCTGTGCAACAAGAGAAATGTTCGGTTCTGCAAACATATACTGTATCTAGGATATACTGCAACATATTTAACATTTATAGGACTGCTTGCCATCTTGGCGGGGGGGGAGGAAGGAGGGAGGGGAAAAAATGAAACATAAGTGATTGCAAGGGATAATGCTGTGTAAAAATTATCCTGGCATGGATTCTGTCAATACAAAGTTATTATTAAATAAAATTAAATTAAAAAACAATTTAGCTCTGTACCGTATAGAACCTTCATGACGAAACCATGAGTGGAAGGTCTGGGCTTTAAAAGTTGGAGCACTCATTTACTGAATCCCTTTCATTTTGAAGAACATTAACTCTTTCAGCTGATAGGAAAATCCACAAGATGTTACTATTTGATGAAGGTAAGAAGGCTCACGTTCTGTGGAAAGGTTTGGCTGCAGATGAGAAGACGTACATCTCTTTCACAGTTTTGACTATCAGTGTGAAATCTGTTTTAAAGCTGAAAAAACCCCAACAGAACACTCCTTTCTGTTCAAAGTCATATAAAGTGTGGGCACAGAGGGTCGCTTTGGATTGCATAAAACTCATCTGTCCATGGCCAATGGCAAGCGCCACATGCAATGAGAGTATATTAGCATCTCTCCCTATACATTCACCTGTGTGTCATGGCGTCACTGCCCAGATATCAGGCTCTTTGGGGGATGAAGCACAGATTCCCATGTTCCCCAGAACGGTTTGATATGGTTCTGGATGAGCTAATAATGCCAGTAATATAAAAGCAAGAAATCAAAGGCTGAAAAGATAGGTGAAGAAGAAGGGAAATTATTCCTATTTGTTAATGACATGATAATTTGGAAAATCCTAGCCAAGACACTCAACAAGACAACAGTTTCCACAAAGTTGCAGGCAACAGAATAAACATTAATCTACTACATTTCTATATAATTACTGTGAAATCCAAGAGACTGTAACAGAAAGGGAAATCTCATTCCAAAGGACTCCAAAATACCTCAGGGGTCTGGCAACCCCTTTACCAAAGCACACGAGAGTTTTGCATGAGTACAATTACAAGATATTCTTTACATAAATAAAAAATAAGTTTAAATAATGGGAGGAATGGTTAATGTTTATGGCTAGGCCATGACAATATCACAAAAGTGACAAAGTAGAATCAATCCCAATTACTGCAATGAATTAGTCCATGAAGTCATCACATTATTTGAATTTTCACTGGATGTTTCCATGGAAATAAAACCAGTGACTACATTTTATACAATTTATATACTTGGATAGCCCGAATTCAAATACATGTGACTACTGGGTGAGATTTGTCATTTGCACTAATGGGGACCTAGCTGAACTGTCAAAGTTAATTGAAATTTTAATACTACACCAATAAAATTATCTAAGGAGTCCTTTATAAAACTCAAGAAAATAATGACCAAATTAATTTGGAAAACCAGAAGTTAATAAATATCAAGGAAAATGATGATGAGGAGAAAAATTAGAACCCGGGGTTTGGGGGGAGGAGGGGTGAATGACTATTATGAGTGTCTTAAGAGCTCAAAGTATAGGAGCCCTTTGATCTCAGAGGTGAGATGAAAGAGGCGGGACACTCACAGAGTGTGGACAGAGCTCCAGCTTATCCTGCCCTACAGCCTTGTTGATACACGATTTTGCAATCGGCAAATTTTCCGATCAGCGTGGGAACAGTAGGCAATCCCCAGCACCATTCGGAGACCAGCTCCTGGGCTTTGCGTATGCACGGTATCTGCCAATGGGAGGATAGCAGATCCAGCCATCTAGCATCTGACTCACAGGCGACAGGCCCTGTCAAGGCATCCCTGCTCATGAGCAACTACACTGTGCCCTTGAGGCTCAACCCGTTCCCCTGACATACATCACTGCTTCTTGTTCCACAAGGGCACTTCTGCAATGTGGCAGAAACCTTAGTGTGCACCAAAGATAGAGGTGTCCTCTGTACTCCCTCTTGCCGGGGTTCCGTAACCTTGCAAATGTCGAAAATTATCCACATATGTATTTTGAAAATAAAAATCTTTAATTTTTTTTTAATAGAGAGGTAGAACAGACTAGATGAAGGAGGTAGATATATGGAACAGATTGGCAAGGGAGAATCAGAAGCCGTGGAACTCAATAAGCTAGTGTTCAGTAAACAAGAAAAAGTAAAAATTCATGAAAGAACTCTGTTTTCAATAAAAACTGCTCAGAAAAGTGGGGAGCATTCTGGGAGAAATTAGACAGATCAATATCTTATACCACATTGCTTTATATATTCTAAATAGATACCTGACCTTCATATTTAAGATCATCCTATTAAAAAGTTAGAAGAGAAACAGATCATGTACCTCTCAAACTTATGGATAAGATTTATTCTGAACCTAACAAGGGAGAGAAGGAATTATAAAACATAAAATGCATAGCTTTGATTACATGAAATTGAAAAGTTTCTAGATAGACAAAATTGATTCACCTAGGAGAGGAGAGGAAGGTGTCAATTTGAAAAACAACCTTTGTATCACATGTCTCTGAGGGTAAGTCTTTCTGGTTCTTCAGAATTCACAGCTATACCCAGGGTGTGCCAGTAGCCCAACTTTCTTTCCCTCATGTGGGACTACCACATGCAAACAGCCTTTTCTCTCCTCCTGTCTCCCTTGGGCTCTTTACCACCTGTGGAAGCAGGCTTGTACTTTTTACCCCTGGAGAGAATTATTATTATTATTTTACAAAATCTCTTTGAGCACAAAGGGCCCTTTCACTTTTTGCATGTAAAATAATCCAATAAATCAATACAGAATGGTTTATTGTCTACTGAGGCACTTCATTTGCATTTTGTTTCATGAATTCCCTTGAAATTCTTGACCTTTTGTTCTTCTATATGAATTTTGTTATTATTGTTTTTTAGCTCTGTGAGGTAATGTCTTAGGAGTTTGTTTGTGGTATGGCACTAAATAAGTGGATTAATTTAGCCAGTATTGTCATTTTTATTATATTTGCTCTGCCTAATCATGAACACTCGATATTTTTCCAACTGATTAGATCTGATTTTATTTGGGTGGAAACTGTTTTGGAGTTGTGTTCATATATTTCCTGTCTTTCCCTTGGCAGATTCCCAAATATTTGATACTATCGAGAGTTATTTTAATTAGAATTTCTTTGTATCTCTTGCAACTGGCATTTATCGGTAACATATAAAAATGCTGAAGATTTATATGGATTTATTTTGTCTTCTGCAACTTTGCTAAAGCTGTGAAGAATTGTTTCTGATAGTTTTTTCCTTGTCTTTTTAGGATTCTCTAAGTTACCATCATATCATCTTCAGAGAGTGATAATTTGATTTTCTCATTACCTACTCTAATTCCTTTCATTTCTTTTTCTTCTTTCATCACCAAAGCTAACATTTCTAATACAATATTGAATAGCAATGGTGATAATGGGCAATCTTGTTTCACCCCTGATCGCAATGGGAAATGGTTCTGGTTTGTCCCCTTTAGCTATGATGCTTGTTGATGGTTTTAGATAAATGCTACTGATCATTTTTTTAGACTTTTTATTTTCAAGTCCTGTGCATGTATAATTTTTCAACATTGACTCTTTCACATTCTTGTGTTTCAGATTTTCCCCTCCTTCCCCTACCTCCTCCCCTAGATGACAAGCAATCCAGTATAGGTTATTGATGTTAAAATATATATTAAATCCAATATGTGTAAACATATTTATACAATTCTCTTGTTGCACAAGAAAAATTCGATCAAAAAGGAAAGGAAATGAGTACAAAACAAAATGCAAGTGAACAACAACAAAAAGAGTGAGTGTTATGTTTTGATCCACATTCAGTTCCCACAGTCCCCTCTCTGGGTGCAGATGGCTCTCTTCATCACAAGATTATTGAAACTGGCATCAGTCGTCTCTTTGTTGGAAAGAGCCACATTCACCAGAATTGATTGTCGCATAATATCGATGTTGTTGTGACCAATGATCTCCTGGTTCTGCTCATTTCACTTCTCGTCAGTTCATGAAAGTCTCTCCAGGCCTCTCTAAAATTATCCTTCTGGTCATATCTTATAGAAGAATAATATTCTATAACATTCATATACCATAATTTATTCAGCCATTCTCCAACTGATGGGCATGGACTAGGTTTCCAGTTCCTTGCTACTACAGAAAGGGCTGCCACAAACATTTTGGCACATGAGGGTCCCTATTTTAAGATATCTTTCAGATATAAGCCCAGTAGAAACGCTGCTGAGTCAAAGGGTATGCAGAGTTTGACAGCCCTTTGGGCATCATTCCAAATCACTCTGCAGAATGGGTGGATCCATTCACAATTCCACCAACAATATATCAGTGTCCCAGTTTTCCTACATCCCCTCCAACATTCGTCATTATCCTATTTCCTGTCATCTTAGCCAATCTCACAGGTGTGTAGTTGTGTCTCAGCATGTCTTAATTTGCATTTCTCTGCTCAATAGTGATTTAGAGTATCTTTTCATATGATTAGAAATGTTTTTTATTTCTTCCTATGAAAATTGTGTGTTCATATCCTTTGACCGTTTGTCAGTTGGAGAATGGCTTGTATTCTGATAAATTTGAATCAATTCTCTATGTTTTAGAAAGGAAGCCTTTATCAGAACCCTTAAAGGTAAAAATGTTTTCCCTAAGTATTGTTTCCCTTCTAATCGTGTCTGCATTAGTTTTGTTTGTACAAAAATTTTTAATTTGATATCATCAAAACTATCTACGAGGTGTTCACTTACCAGTTTCAGTTCTTCTTGGGATACCGATTCCTTCCTTCTTCACAGATCTGAGAGGCAAACTATGCTGTGTTCTTCTAATTTGCTTATAGTATCACTCTTTTGACTTAATCTTACCTATGTGGTGTTAGGTGTGGGTCCCTGGCTAGTTTCTGCCATACTAGTTTGCAATTTTCCCAGCAGTTTTGTCATATAGTGAGTTCTTATCCCAAAAGCTGGGATCCTTGGGTTTGTCAAACACTAGATTGCTATAGCTATTGACTATTTTGTCCTCTGATCCTAACCTATTCCACTGACTGAGTACTCGATTTATGAGCCAGGTCCAAATGGTTTTGATGACCATTGCTTTGTAATATAGTTTTAGGTCTGGTAAAAAGACCTAAACTTTTAGGTCTGAGCCACCTTCACTGGCATTTTTTTTCCATTAATTCCCTTGAAATTCTTGACATTTTGTTCCTTGGGGTGAACTTTGTTATTATTTTTCTAGATCTGTAAAATAATTTCTTGGGAACTTGATTGATATGGCACTAAATCAATGGATTAACTTAGACAGTATTGTCATTTTTATTATATTTGCTCAGCCTATCCATGAGCTCTTCACATTTTTCCGACTGATTACATCTGATTTTATTTGTGTGGAATATGTTTTGTAGTTGTGTTCACATAGTCCCTGACTTTCTCTTGACAGAAAGATTCCCCCAAATTTTATACTATCAACAGTTATTCTGGAGGGGAATTTCCTTTTGTATAGCTCGCTTCTGGACTTTGTAATATATAAAAATGCTGATGATTTAAGTGGATTTATTTTGTATCCTACAATTTGGCTAAAGTTGTGGATTATTTCTAATAGTTTTTTAGATGATTCTCTAGGGTTCTCTAAGTATACCATCGTATCATCTGCAAAGAGTGAGAATTTGGTTTCTTCATTACCTATTCTAATTGCTTTAATCTCTTTTTCTTCTCTTATTGTCAAAGCTTACATTTCTAATACAATATTGAATAGTTATGGTGATAGTGGGCAACCTTGTTTCACTCCTGATCTTATTGGTAATGTTCTGTTTTGCCCCCATTACCTATGATGCTTGCTGATGGATTTAAATAAGTGCTCGTGACTATTTTAAGGAAAAGTTCATTTATTGCTATACTCTCTAGTATTTTTAGTAGGAATGAGTGTTGGATTTTATCAAATGCTTTTTTTGTATTTCTTGAGATGATCATGTTGTTTTTCTCACTTTGGTTATTGATATATGTTGGAATCTTTACAAACTGCTAACTAATTAGAGTTGATCTAATCTTACAAGAAGATGTTTTGGGAAAGATTTATATCCTGCATGTCCGCTCACATAGTGGACTTCCAGGTCCTATTTTCGATGGAAATTCAAAGGCAGATAGCCTTTTAACTATGTTGGCCAGTACGCCTTTATTTCAGGAGGCCCAGGAATCCCATTCTAAATACCATCAGGCTGCTCGAGCTTTGCGTTTACAATTTGGGATTACAAAAGAAGAAGCTAGGAGCATAGTAAAAAGCTGTACAGCTTGCCTTCCCTTCCATGCTCCTACACTGCCTCCAGGGAAGAACCCTCGTGGTTTGAGACCCAATGAAATCTGGCAAATGGATGTGACCCATTATAAATCTTTTGGTCATCTGTCTTTTATCCATGTTGTGGTAGACATCTTTTCAGGATTCACTTTTGTCATACCAGCAGCAAAAGAGACAGCCCGAGTGGTCACTGAATTCCTCATTCAAGCATTCGCCATTATGGGTGTGCCACAAGAAATAAAAACAGATAATGGACCGGCATATACCTCCAAACATTTTGAACACTTTTGTGCACAGTATAAGATTTTACACACTACTTGCATACCCTTTAATACTCAAGGTCAGGCAATCGTAGAAAGAAGAAACGGGGACATTAAGACACTCCTCCCAAAACAAAAGAAAGGGGGAGCCACGGGTAACCCTAGAGAACTTCTAAATTTAGTTCTCTATACCATTAATTTTTTAATCTTTGATAAAGATGCACTGGCTCCAGCAGACAGGTTGTATAACCCACCAGAAGAGCAGTGTCCAGTGCGAGCAGCTCCACTATCTTTAGATAATCGCCAGGTGATGTGGAGAGATCCAGAAAGTGGTAAATGGAAGGGACCAGATAGGCTAACTGCTTGGGGGAGAGGGTTTGCTTGCATCTCTACATGTAGAGAAGGAATCAGATGGGTGCCGACGAGCCGCATTCGCCTTGTCCATCGCAGAGAGATGGAACAGACCCTTGAAACAAAGGAGAAGACCCAAGAAATATCGGGTGGTTCTGTTGCTGATTGTGCTCACCATTGAAAGAGCATAGCTGACAAGGAGACTGTTAAAAGGACTTTTAAAAATCTTCAGGAATCATTGGATTTCCTAAGACAAGATGAGACTGTTTCAGTTCTTGAAAAAACAGCAAGAATCATTGGATTCCTTGAGATGAAATATTGTTGATGAGACTTTTGCAGTACTTCAGGGCTTACAGGAACTATTGGATTCCTGGCACATGAACTAATGGACAACGGAATCCTATTAGACTGTTTCTAGGACTTATGGACATGTGTAAATTTTCAGGATGATTCATGTTATTTGTTACATTACTACTAGCCTGTGTTATATTGCTATGTGCTTATGTAAATTATGTGTAATGCCTCCCATATTGATGGATTTATGTATAGCATGTATATCTGTTTCAAAGTTCTGGCCCATATTGATGGATTTATATGCACTTGTTTCTAGTGAGCCCTTTCAGAAACCTGCTAATCTGATTTGACTTCCTATTTCCTTTGGTGTTTTCATCTCCCTTCCTGAGGTGTCAGGGAAGGCGTGATCACCTTTTTTTGGGGTTCTCACCTCCTTGAGAAATCAGAGAGGTCATGACCACCCTATGTTCTAAAACAAAAGAAAGGGGGAGATGTTGGAATCTTTACAAATTGCTAACTAATTAGATTTGATCTAATCTTACAAGAAGATGTTTTGGGCCAGAACCTGAAACAAGGTACTAAGTAGAACTAATTAGTACAATGCTTGTGTTTGCACCTTTACTCATTGGAGTTCACAAGTATGCCAGCTTCACAAAGTAAACTTTGTAACTTTGTGAGTTCACACCTCCCTTGAAGCTCTTTGGGCCAGAGAGCACTATGGGAGAAAAACCATAATCGCATTCTCTCAGAAGAGTCAGATATAAGGCCAGTGAAGAGAGAGCTATTCAAGAATATATTCCACTTGGCTGGCTGGTCGAAGAAGAGAGGTCAGCGGGTTGGAGAGGAGCACTCTGGTGCAGACACAGAGCACTTTGGGAGATTTCAGCTGAATTACGCCAGAAGCCCTCTCTCCGAGGCAAGGAAGAATATTTTCCACTTGGTTGGCTGGTGGCAGAAGAAGAGTTTTCAGAGGATAAAGCTACAAGTGGAGAGTTCAGTGGACAGCCAGATTCATCTTCATCTCACACCACTGTAGTTGGTGGCTGGGCTCCTGCACTTCCCCCACTGAGACCAAGCTGGTCTGAAAGACTCGCCAGAAAGCTAGCCGAGCCCCAAGTGAAGGAGACAAGAGATTCATTCCATCTCTGTGCTGGTTGGAGGCTGAAGAAAGCAGAGGCAGAGGCTGAAGGACAGAATCTTTGGATTTGGAGATATTTGGAGGGCTCTAAGCTAAACTGGCTGAGTTTTGAGAAGAACAAGAACTCCAACATTTGAACTCACCACAGATATAGTCAATTCTGCTAATAGTTTTCCTCATATTGAATCAGCCCTGCATTCCTGGTATAAATTCTACTTGGTCATGGTGTATTCTCCTGAGGATGACTTTGTGTAATCTCTTTACTAATATTTTATTTAGGAATTTTGCATCAATATTCAATAAATTGGTCCATAATTTTCTTTCTCTGTTTTCATATACCCCTAGTTTACGTGTCAGCACCATATCTGTGTCATAAAAGGAATTTGGTAGGACTCCTTCTGTCCTTATTTTTTCAAATAGTTTGTATAGTACTGGAATTAATTGTTCTTTAAACGTTTGATGGAATTCATATACAAATCCATCTGGCCCAGGAGATTTTTTTCTCAGGGAGTTGATTACTAGTTTGTTCCATTTCTTTTTCTAAAATGGGACTATTTAAGTAATTTATTTTCTCTTCTGTTAATCTGGGCAACCTATATTTTTGTAGGTATTCCTCCCTTTCACTTAGATTATCAACTCTATTGACATATAGTTGGGCAAAATAACTCATAATCATTGCTCTAATTTCTTCTTCATTGGTGGAAAATTCTCCCTTTTCATTTTTGAGACTGACAATTTGATTTGCTCTTTTTCCTTTTTCCAATCAAAAGATTTTCTGTTTTCTTGGATTTTTCATAAAACCAACTTTTAGTTTTATTTATTAATTCAATAGTTTTCTTATTTTCTGTGGTGATCTTCTTCCCAAATGCAGCCAGGTGAATAAAGGTTCAGATCTTTTATTATCTCCGATATAGCCTGGCTAGCTTAGAGGTCTATCTCTCTGCTTGGTTCCAAGAGCTCCCTCCAAATGTCACCAAATCCAAAGGTTTTGTCCTCCAGCCTCTGCCTCTGCTTTCTTCAGCCTCCAGCCAGCTCCACTCTTCATGTCATTCCGGTGAAATCTCCCAAAGTGCTCTGTGTCTGCAACCAGAGTGCTCCTCTCCAATCTAGTTGAACTCTCTTCTGTGACCAGCCAGCCAAGTGGAATATATTCTCTCTTGCCTCACCTCGGGGAGAGGGCTTCTGGAGTTATTCAGCTGAAATCTGACCGAGAGCCTTTGTCTGTTTCTTTTATACAAGAGGGATGAATTGTGGGATATGAGAGAGAGGGATTATGGTTTTTCTCCCATAGTGCTCTCTGGCCCAAAGAGCTTCAGGGGAGGTGTGAACTCACAAAGTTACAAAGTTTACTTTGTGAAGCTGGCATACTTGTGAACTCCAATGAGTAAAGGTGCAAACACAAGCATTGTACTAATTAGTTCTACTTAGTACCTTGTTTCAGGTTCTGCCCAAAACATCTTCTTGTAAGATTAGATCAACTCTAATTAGTTAGCAGTTTGTAAGGATTCCAACATCTCCCCCTTTCTTTTGTTTTGGAACATAGGATGGTCATGACCTCTCTGATTTCTCAAGGAGGTGAGAACCCCACCTAAAAGGTGATCACACCTTCCCTGACATCTCAGGAAGGGAGATGAAAACACCAAAGGAAATAGGAAATCAAATCAGATTAGCGGGTTTCTGAAGGGGTACACATAAATGTCCATAAGTCCTAGAAACAGTCCATAAGGAATCCATTGTCCATTAGTTCATGTGCCAGGAATCTAATAATTCCTGTAAGCTCTGAAGTACTGCAAAAAGTCTCATCAACAATTTTTCATCTTAAGGAATCCAATGATTCTTGCTGGTTTTTCAAGAACTAAAACAGTCTCATCTTGTCTTAGGAAATCCAATGATTCCTGAAGATTTGAAAAGTCCTTTTAACAGTCTCATTGTCAGCCATCTGATTCTTTCTCCATCTGTGGAAATATAAGCAGATCCTCTTCCCCAAGCAGTTAACCTAATTCCCTTCTATTTACCAAATTTGGGATTTCTCCTCATCATCTGGTAATTACATTGGAGCTGTTTGCACTGGATATTGCCTTGTTGTCTTAAAAGGCCTGTATTCTTCCCAACTGTAATCCTGATTGCTTTTCTGTTGGTTGATGACATCAGAGTTCTGAATTTCTGAAGTCTCTCTGGGCATAACCTCAGCTGCTATCATGCCCCACCTGTCCTTTGATTGATACTTTGGAGCTGGGTCCTGCCTCTCATTCCTCTGGGTCAATATACATTTAGAGGCCCAGTGAAAGCCTCGGTTACATTTTGGACATGGGGTTTTAGGTTTTCTCTCACCCTGTCTTCTCACTCTATCTCCATTTCTACATTGGGCTCTTAGATGTCCAACTTTTCCACACTGAAAACATCGACGAGTTTCTCTAGAATTCCTCTGCCAAGAAGGACCTTGTCTTTCCATGTTCATCATAGTCTGGGCATAATACGCATTTGTGCCCACTGTGGCACAGCGTCTTATGATCTCCTCCAAAGGAGCATCTTTGTCTAGCCCCCATATAATTCTTTTGCAAACCTCATTGGCATTTTCCTTAGCCAAATGTCTAGTCATTATTTCTGTTGCTTCATTATCTTCAATGGTTCTTATTACAGCTGTTTGTAAACGCCCCACAAAATCTGCAAAAGGTTCATTGGGACCTTGCTCTATTTTTGTGAAAGCATTATTTCCATCTTTCTGTCCAGGGAGAGAATTCCAAGCTTTTATTGCAGCCTTAGAAATTTGCTCATTCACTGTTATGTGATAATAAATCTGTTCTGAACTTGTTTCAGGTTCTGGCCAAAATCTTCTTGTAAGGTTAGATCAACTCTAAT